>NW_018128094.1:88672-103475 GCF_001952655.1 Monopterus albus
CATGAGGTGCCATGTTGAACTTCCAGTGACTAGTATGAGAGAGTGAGAGTGATAACACTAAATTTAACACACCTGCTCCTCCTTCACACCTGAGACCTTGTACTACTAACGAGTCACATGACACCAGGGAGGGAAAACGGCTACTTGGGCCCCATTTGGCCATTATCACTTAGGCATGTACTCACTTTTGTTGCCAGCAGTTTAGACATTAATGGCTGTGTGCTGCGTTATTTTGAGGGGACAGCACATTTACACTGTTATACAAGCTGTAGACTCACTACTTTACATTGTAGCCAAGTGTCATTTCTTCAGTGTTGTCACATGAAAAGATATACTTAAATATTTACAAAATGTGAGGGGGTGTACTCACTTCTGTGATATACTGTAGCTACCCATTTACATCATTAAACAAAATATAAATACAACAAGATAATGACACTGGTGCATGCAAAAAAAAAAAAATTGGCAGGGTATTGCTAAGCTAACATTTGCTACCTGCCAGTACAAAACTATAAACCTGAAAATTCTGGTTTGCAACATGCATTTGGGATTTTGTTACTGAGTAAACTAGCCTACTGTTTGCTAGCTCCCTGCTTAGAGCAACATCAGTTATACAGCTCCACTCAGTAGAGCAGTTACCAAGACAGTAATGCAACTAGCATTTTCCTTAGTTGTTTCAGTTTATACTGTAGCAGCCAGTTTTGACATAACTCTTTTAAATCTTGTACCTAAAGTTGTACTTCTAGGTGGAAGTATAAGCACATAGAATAGGAAGGTTGGGAAGAGAACATTTTTATGATGTATTTTAGTGGAAAAGTAGAAATTAGTCCTGAAACAAACAACCAGTTGCATCATCTGACTCTCCTCCCTTCCCCTTCAGCTCAGTAAAGGTTGCTCTCTCCACCTGGCTCAGCGCTGGAGCCAGCTGTTCAACATCCAGCTGAGGAGGATGCCAATTTTATCCAAGGACTCTGCACCAGGAGTCATCTTGGCAACAGGTGGGACAGTATGCACAGTATCATGATGAGAGAATATTTTAAGAAAACCCAGGATGCTGAAAAGTTCAGGTGGACTGATGGAGTCTGTACAGTTCACATCAAGATTCACTTGATATGAGTGCCAAATTTTACCACATTTGAATTTCCATCAAAGCATTTTTGAACCACAGAAATTAGCAGAATGGCAGTGGTTTAGGTCTCAGTGTGCTCTTACGTTTAACCCACAGTTGTATTTTCAACCTGTCCTGAAGCAGTTTATTTCCATTCTTATAATGCTTATATAAGACAAGTTTGTCATAAACAGGAAATAAGCAATACAAACCCACAAGTCAGTCTTCTTTAGTGGTTGAGTCATCACTGTTAGTAAATGTCCTCTTCCTGCATTACTTATAACACAGGAAATTTGGTTGCATCCTGTGAACAAGGTAATAGGAACTTGTGTAGCGTTCCTCTCAAATATGCAGAAAAGTGTAAGCGAATAAGTCATGTTTCAGCATGTTACAGACAGGTGGATTCATCTTTTTCTCTGCTCTGCTGCTGAAGCAGTGCTCCTGCCTGCTGTCTGAAATCTCTTTGCCTCTTCACAGCTGGTGGAAAGCAGTGATTTGTTGATACTCTCCAGTGTCTAGGAGACTGTTTCCCATACACCCAGCCAGTCTCTCTAATTAAAGTCATTAGATAATGGGCATGGAGAGGGAGCAAGAGAGAAGGGAGGAGGGACGACTGGCAATCAGTAGTGCAATTCACTCCATTATCACTCTGAGACAGATGGGCTAATTACTGTTGCAGCACCCAGTGCACACTCCACGGGTTAAACACGCTCATGAATACTGGCAGGCACACATGCACAGACTATACAGACATGATTATATACACACCAACCTAAAACTGCTCATGAACTCCTCTGTGTTTAACTCTTAAATCAGTTTGAATGTATTATTAAAGTTAAATGAAATATACAGTATATCCATAGGATATTATGATTATGTTTTAGCCTCTTCATATTGGCTCTTCATGGCCTGACTGCAGCCAACATCTGAGACTTTTTAACTAATATAAACATTTGCGCAGTTTCAGATCCTCAGGCAGAGGTCTTTTAGCTGTTCCACTGTCTCAGCTGCGAACTAAGGGGGACAGAGCCTTTGCCATCAGAGCCTCAAGGCTCTGGAATGATCTGCCCTAGTATAAAAGGCTGTCTGAGTCAGTGTCATCTCACTTAATTGAAAAGAAGTAAATAAAACCTCTGCGGCAGACAAACATTAACGGTGACCCTTTAATTACATTTTTGCACACTGTTACTGATATTCACAAAATAAAAGGTAAGTCCCCCTTCCCCCAGCAGACATCACAGCCTGCAGACACTTTTTGTAACTAGCTCAGAGTATTGATATTCTTGATTTAGGATTTTTTTTTTACCCATTATCCCTTGCAGATCACTTCAAGCTCCGCGATGCTTGCGATTCTTGAAGTAGTTCAAGCTAGATTTTCAGGGATGTTTTGGATCCTTGTCCTGTTTTCAGAGCCAGCCTCCTTTGACTTTTACTTTCTTGACATTTGCATGCAGGAGTTGCAGCAAGACCTCAGACCTAAATGACCCATATAGGCTTTTTGTTCCTACCCTCTACCCAGCCAATAGGAGTGTCTCCTGAAATAGTGCTCAGATATGTAGAGGTATGTCTAGGATTTTGTATGTCATTAGAAGTAAAATATACACAATGTGCACATTTATGTCCATCCCAAAATAAACTGCTGAAAAAAAGGTATTTCAAAAACTTAAGTAACATATTGGCACCAGTGTCAAAACATTTTGTGTCAATATACAGCCATACTCATTAGGTGTTCCAAGGTCCAAAGTGGTGGAATTGGATGGATTTTTTTTTCAGATGCCCTTAAAAGAATTGAATATATACATACAGTATAAAATGTAGTTGCACCACTGTAAGCATTTGTCAGGACAAGGTTCCATTATAATATTGCATTACTATCAGAAGTTGCAGTCTAAACATATCAGTATCTGTGAGACTGATACACTAGTAAGCCCTAAAAACATGCACAAATTGTGACAGTCTGTTTGTGCTTGCCAATTTCACATCTGGGCAATGGCAGACATTTCTTGTTGTCTCATGTCCCTGGGTTCTTGTGTTACTATTTGAGTCTGTATCTTGTCTTACACAGAGACTACGTGTAACAACTGTTGTTAAAACCTTTGACTAAGACTCAACAACCATGTTTGTCTGCTTTTAATCTGCACATTGTGAAGCCGTTCACCCTGAAATGAGATTTGATACAGGACTGATTTTTTTTTTTCTCCACCCACTCCGCCTCTTCCTACTTTATCTGGCTAAACCTGCATCACTTCCAAACTTTCTATTTTCAGCGTCTCATCTACAAACTCTCCCTGTAGTTGTTTCTTTTTTTGCTTTTTGTTATGTGCATGTTTAAATCATCCTAGAAATATACTAAGACAAACGGCTATATTTACCAAGCCTGAACTCTGTAAAGTGGTGCAGGTCAGTGAGTCCAACAAATTTCACAGTTTTGGTGACTACCAGTGTTGGCGAATACAGGGCACAGCTAGGTGCAGCGTGAATGATAATACGGCACAAAGTTTGACATCCAACTACTGCCATACAGATTGTGCTATAAACGTCGTCGGTACAGACGGTTGAGGAGACGTCTTATTTCTTGTGATATTTCTAGCATGTTTCCACAGTTTTCTTATTTATTTTAAAGAACATAATTGGAAGTTTATGGTGAGAATGTTCTGACTCATTTGAAACAAAAGCCTTTCTCATACATAGTGCTACAAACAGCATTTTAACTGTAAAATTATAATGAAATTATATACATCCATTTGTGGTCCCCAGAGGCTGAATGCTACTGACTTTGGTGAAAATTTTAAAACAGATCAACAGCTACAAGAGTGAAATTGCATGTGTTTTTATTTTTTAAGAAGTTGTAATTGAGGTCCTGAATCAAAAAAGCAGCATTGTTGGCAGTTGCATGGTTGGTCTCATGCAGTATGTTTTTTAAGGTGTTCCTGTTCAGGTGTGTAAAATATGGGAGGCGAGAATACAAATACCCTGAGCATTTGATTTACCACCGCTGCAGCAGAGGGAACTGCGGCTGATATTTAATGTCAGGAGAACACAGTTGTAAAATTTGTAGCCCTGCTGTTAACATCACAGCTGTTATTCATTTGAAACCTTGCCAGCATTAAGAAGACATCTGAAGAAGGAGACGGTGTTGGTTAATCCTATCTTTTGCCAGAGGAGAACATGAAGGACTCCTACAGGCTTTAAGGTTGTACCATGCCTAATTTGCTGGCTGGCGGAAGACTCTGTGATTGCAGTTCAAATGGGAGGACTGTAGTCAGTTCAGTCTCTTCAATAAATATTAAAGTTCAGTAGTAGTGACTTACGCTAGGGATGGGATAGTGTGACTTCTTCTCTATGATTTGATGCATGATATGGTGTGTACTATTTGAATCAGTCACGATAGAGTTAAAATTTCAGTGACAACAATACTTGTAATTTATTCATCTTTGTTCCCCCTTTCTAGCACTGGTTTGATTATGTAAAGAACAACCAGCTATACTGACTTACATTCTGTTAGATTTTCTGATTTACAAAAAATATAAATTGCTGGTGTGTGGAGGCCACGTGATATATATCGCTAGACAAAATACAATATTGTGATGTTTTTGCATCACGATATATTGTCCCATTTCTAACTTAAACTGAATTCTATGCTCCATCTGAGTCCACATTTGCACAATCCAGGCAGAAGGTCCTTACAAGCATTCAAAAGAACACCACCATCATTAGTGTTAGTAAGCATACCACTAAACTTGAAAATTTTGCTTTGATGCAATATTTTGTGCAGCTGACAGTAATTTGCGATAGATTTAGTAAATATCCCACCTAGTCTAAATTTTCTGTGAACATGAAATAAAGAGGAAGTCCCGTTGTGATTTCAGTATGTTTCTTTGTGAATTTTCAGTATGTTTCTTTGTGAATCACCTGAGCAGATCCTTCATGGTGATCTTCCTTATAAAATACCAGCATACTGTTGCTGGGATTTGTCAGCACATACAAAGGCCACAGACATGAAACAATACAGAGCACTACTGCATGGTTTCAGTTGTTTGGTTACAAATTTTCCACCCTAAGTTTGTAATATTCAGGAAAAATGTGAATAATGTGTAAAAAACCCTTTTGTCCTCTGATTGCAGGATCTGTAGGAAAGAGCTTGGCCAACAAACCAAACGTGTACGTGTCCAGCAGTGCTGGAGCCCGGTGGAGAGAGGTCAGTACAAAGTCTCACACAGATGACACGGCTTGTAAAATGGACAGGTCACAAGCAGGCTGTTTTTGAAATGTTGCCATGAATTTAATTTAGTGCCTACAAATGTGAAAAAACATAGTTGATCACCTGCATTTTTGCCATTTCCTGTTTTGTTGTTGCATCATTAATCATTAGAAGCAGGCAGTTAGATATAAACAAGCACTACAATACCCTATTTGTATGATTGTTAACCTGTATTTGAAAGATGTTTTACATATTCTTTAGGGGCTGCATTAATTGATTTTTTTGCCGTGCTGGGGGAGTGGAAGAAGCTCTAAACACACCTGACACATTATGGCCTCATAAAGTTGTTATGGTGCATTGGAGAAGAATGAATAATGTAAATTCACCAACCCCTGAGAATAATATCTGGGTCTTTAACTGCTACTATGTTCGTCAGCTTGTCGCTGCCTTTGTCTGTGTGGTGTGGCACATGTAGATTAAACATACTGATTATTGCAGCTTAAAATTATTTGAAAGCTTAAGGATTCATAGAATCACTCTCTTTGTTTTGACTGAATTTACTAACTCTGAGGTTCCATGTAGCCTCTCCCAAATGGGAGGACTGTAGTCTACCTGGAATATGATCTGCCCAATCTAAAGGGTTGGCATTTTTGCAAAGCTTTAAAAACCCAATGAAATGGACACTTTCATTTACTGGGAAAAGTGTACATAAAACCTTACCTGTTTATCAGTTATATACAGTATTTATTTATTGTTTTTGTCAGTGAAATCCTGCATGACTCACAACTACAGCATCCAGTTCCAGCAATGAATTTTGAGTACTCGCCATAATGTTTCTGAATCTGGAACCTGCTTTAGCTTGTTCGTCTGTGCCATGGAGTTCCTTTGTTGTCCAAAAACTATTTTAAAACACAGCAATGAGCCACACCGCTGCACTGGGCCGCCTCTTTCTTTCTCATGAAATAAAGCAGTAAAGGTGCTGTTGTGTGAATTCTTTAAAATGTCTTTAGATGCGCTCTTCAAGATAAATTAAGGATTCTTTTTAAATATTTTAAATATTTTTTAGCCTAATGTGCACACATTTTTTCGATAGTTCACTGTGCACATGTTTTCTCTAATCCAGGCACTGGCAGGTCCTCATTTCTACACATGGGGTGACCACGGTGGTATCCTGATGGCTATCCCGCAAGGAGGAGCCACCACACATCTCAAGTAAGTCCAAATGACCTGTTTACATCGTTTGCCTATGGAGGAAATAAAAGAGGCATTCAATAGGTTTTACCTAAACAAAATGGTTTCAAACATAAAACTCAGAGGGCTCGCTGTTGCTGGTAGGTTTCCACTTGTTGTCCCTGAACAATTTGAGGAAAACAGGGGAGTGAAGCATATAAATGGTACCTGCCTCAGTGTATGTGCTCAATTGTCAGCAGGAGCAGACAGTGTGAATGCAACACATCTTGTTATAGAGAAGATGTAATATATGCATCAAAAGCAACACTGTAGACTACTTACTGTATACAGTGGAACCTCGGTTTTTGTGATTAATCCATTCGAAAAAGTCCGACAAAAACCGAATCGTACAAAAACTGAAGCAATATTTCCCATAAGAAATAATGTAAATCCAATTAATCCGTTCCAGACACCCAACAATATTAACAAAAAATACATTTTATAGAGAATAACTATATTTTTACATACAGAAAACAATGAGAAATAAATATGACTAATGAAATCGATAAATGAACATTTAACATCACTTTTACCTTTATTGAAGACTCTTGTTGGCTTGTGGAAGACGGCGAGGAGGGGAGGTTATTGTTTGGAAGGGGAATCCCCCTCCATAAGGACTTCACGTATCAAGGCCTTGTCTGGGGTTACTTCCCTTCACTTATTTCTTCCGGGAAATGAGTGGCCGAGTCAGGCGGGCAGGCGGACGAGTTTGGTACGGACTAAGGACGCTGAACCAACCAATCAACTGTACGAAAACTGAAAAAAGTCGTTTGACGAAAAAAGTCGTTCAAAACTGAATTGTACAAAAAGTAGGGCATACGAAAACCGAGGTTCCACTGTATTTATGTGCAGGTGATATGGTAATGTGAAAACAGCTGACCTCATTAATCCTGGTTACTCAGTAACCGGCTTTTTGCCTAGATTCCAACAGTACTGTTCTGTCTTAGGCCACTGTTTTAGCAAGGCTGTAATGATAATTCGGATCTGTTTCAGTCTCTTTATTAAGATATATATAACCAGAGAATACAAGATATATGTACACAAAATTAAAAAGCACAAGGTTTTCAGAACAAAAATGGCTTCTACAGTTCAAAGCTAGTATTTAGTGTGACTTCTGCTTGTACTTAATACAGCTTGAATTCTTTTGGGGAGACTGTCTTGAAACCATGACAGACCCTCCACCATGTTTTACTGAAGGCTGCTACACTCATTCGTCCACCTGTCTCCAACTTCTCCAACTTGGTTAAGGCGCAGCACTCTCACCGCTGCGGCCCGGGTTCGAATCAGGGTTGCGTCAGTGTGACGATTCGCTGTGGCGACCCCTAAAAAACAGGAAAAGCCGAAAGTGACTTTCTATTCTGATAAATAAATATAGTCATCATAACATTGCTAAAACAACAAATCTAATGGTGGCCTAAAACTTTTGTACAATACTGTACATACAGTATATCATGACATCTTTATTGTCTGCCTGTGATAAAATGCCTGTTATATTCCCATATTATTATTTGTTCAGATGACATCTTTTTTCTTGGTGTTGGCCAATTACACAACAAGTATGCAGGCTGTCAACACCACATGAAAACAATTGAAATATTGTCAAAAATGCTTACTTCATTATCATTTACTGAAGGGATGAGTTGAATAATTGTCCACATCTCTGTCAGGTTCAGCACCAATGAAGGTGAGACTTGGACCAACTTTGCGTTCTCAGACAGGGAGGTGTATGTTTACCAGCTGCTGACGGAGCCCGGGGAGAAGAGCACCATCTTCACCATCTTCGGCTCTTATGCCGACCAGAGACACAGCTGGCTCATCCTGCAGGTCAACACTTCTGACGTTCTGGGTAGGTTGGGCAGTGAGAAGGAGGATAGAGGGGTGGGCAGCTCTTATGTTAGAGACCAAGTAGCTCACAGCAGCTATTTCTAGAGTTTTACTTGTTGAACTCAGCAGAATATTTAACTGAATTTCTACTAATTTCGTCACTGTAAAGATGATTATACTGTTAATATTAGATTGTTGGTTAGCTCATATCAATACTGCAATAACACTGTGCGGCTAGTTTACACTGTATAGTAACACATTTCCATACCTGACTTTTAGCCTTTTGGCTATTAACTACTGTTGCTACATAACTTGTTAGCCATACAGCAGCTGTAGCTAATAGTGCCTCAAATCAGCTGTTTGGTAAGTTAAAAAAGATGACTGTTTTTAATTGGATATGTTTGTCTTTGAGACACACTACAGTTAAAGTAACAATGGATTACATTCAGTACCGATTGGAGTGAAACTGTTTTTTAAGAAATTATAAGTAGTTTTAAATCTTGTAGCACCCAACAATGAAAAAGATGGAAGGAAATTCAAATTTTTCACATTCAGTTTAATGTTTTATGGTTAATTAGGCAAACTCATGTTATATACTCTGTGTTATGCATTTCAGTGTTATTTTAGGGTATGGCCATGGGTATGGCCATGGGATGTTAGCTTTTTGGATAACACTGCCATATTTACAATAATGTCACTGAAATAACATAAAGAAATTACCATGTAGATTTTGTTGCCATGTAAAAATTGGCAAAATGTAGCTCAAATAAAATTTACAGGGCCGATTGCTTCGCCAAAAATGAGTTAATAAAGTCAAATTTCAAATTTCTTTTCATCTGACCAGTTTGATACTTAGGTAGGCAAAGGTTTGTACTTTTTTCCAGGCAAAAACATTCTTAAGTAAAGACTGTGAAGTGTTGAAACACAAAAACAGTAACCTACTTAGGTTAAAGAAGCTACAATAAATACAGTATATGTAGTTGCCTGGTGCTTGGTCAACATGATGTTAGTAGTGTGATGCAAGTGTATAGCAGAAATTGCTGCATGCAAATTATGGCTAAATTTGTACTAATTGCACTTGGAAAGGAGAGAAATACATGTATTCTCAGGTTTTTTCAAGAGTGTGGTTACCAGATTTCATCACTTGAAACTCCTCTTCTGGGCTAGAAGAGAGCCACACCGAGTATTAGCAGTTCCTTCTCTTTCCATGTCAGTGCCAGATATTGACAATGTTTCTTATTTGTCCAGGTGTCCCATGTTCTGAGGCTGACTACAAGCACTGGTCTCCCTCAGATGAGCACGGTAACGAGTGTCTGTTGGGCAGAGAGATAACGTTTAAGAGACGAGCTCCTCACGCGACGTGCTTTAACGGGGAAGACTTTGATCGGCCAATCACCATCTCTAACTGCTCCTGCACACGCCAGGACTATGAATGGTTAGGGACCCACACAAAACACTCATATTTGTGCCATTTCATTATCGTATCCCACTGATGTCTGAGATAGAAATAGCCATGTTTCTATACCTGCCAGTAGATGAGGCCCAGGTTGCATTATGTAGATTTTATAAATTAACATCAGTGTTTTGTAGCAAAGCTTCCAGTAGGCTGGGTTTAGTGTTCTAAAAGGCTACATTCATACCCCCCCCCCACCCAAAAAAAAAACAAAAAACATAATGATGTTATCTTTTGCTGACATCCTACACAGAGCTCAGGGGTGTCCAGTTTACTCTGATCATCCTTGAACTGTCACTTGAAGTGTCCACCTGACAGATTCATCTTCTCTCACATGATTTAGATTTGAATTCACACACACTGTGACCCAAAACCAATGTAGAGGAGAAACTCATCTGCATCTGGTGAATTATAAACACCTACAGTATGTATAGTATAACCATTTCATATTCACTGAAGCTTTTTACAAGTCAGTAGTACAAAGATTTTTCAGTACATATTTTCATTTATATATTTCTATTCAAAAACACAATTCTGTCCACAATATTGTCATTACATTTATTATAATAATTATTATTAACTGGTCTGTGAGGCATATGTTTCATCACCACTTCAGAATGACTTGGCAAAGAGCTGAGTTAGAAATTAAAATGAAGTGGGTGGGACCCCTGTCATATGTGGGGTAAATGGCACTGACTGGTTGTCTGACTCTTAATAAAATCTCATTATTGGCAATCCAAGACTCCTCCCATCACAACTCATAACAAGTCTGTTTTGAAATGCACCACGGGTGTTTCCATTTATCAGAAGGCATAAATTAACTGGCTGTTTTCTTCTTGTCGTCCTCTTTCCAGTGACTACGGCTTCAAGCTGAGTGAAGACTTGTCTCTGCAGGTGTGTGTGCCTGACCCTGAGTTTGTAGGTGACCTCTATGCCCCTCCGGTTCCATGTCCTGTCGGTACCACGTACCGCCGCAGCAAAGGGTAAGCTGCTGTTATCTGAAAAATGTGCAGTCTGAATTCTTTTCTCTGACTATGTCTGTACCATCAATCACGGCAGTGGTTGGTAGGTTTGCTTTTGTAAATTAGATTTCCTGTTGTCTCTTTTGTAAATGTTTGTTGTTTTCTGTTATGTCCTTTGTCTTGTAAACATGGTATTTCATGTAGCAATAAACAAGTAAAAAAAAAAAAGATGTTTCAATTTTTGGTGAAATTGTAATAAATGTATACATTCAAATATATGTTTATTATTGAGGTCATGGTTAAAGACGGTGTAGTATTGGACTACATTGTGTTTGTACATTTATGACAATTTCACTAAAAACAAAAACATTTTTAGTCTAATAAACACAGATGTTAAGGCGGAAGTGTTGCATACAATTGTACAGGTGTACCTAATAAAGTGTCTGGTGAGTGCTTATAAGTTAGAAGCAAATATAATAAAAGTCATTTATTTGATAATCGGTTAAAATTTGATTTAAGTTTTGACTCTACATGGGTGCAAAAGTGAAGGGGTCTGAATACTTTCTGAAGGCAATGTACAGTATGGTGCCATCGTTAGATGTTTGTTGAGAGCACCACCAAGTGTCCCACTGAAGAACACACTTTCTGTTCCTCCTGCAGCTACAGAAAGGTACCAGGGGACAGCTGTAATGGAGGAGATGTGGAGTCCAGGCTGGATGGAGAGATGCTGCCATGTCCTGTCGGAGGTAAACCTGAACTTTATTACACTAAATACTTTTAAGGATGCTGTTCTTTTGGGCTTCCACACTTAAAGCTGCCATGAGGCCTGTGAAGATTTTGCATAATGTATTTAACAGACATGTTGAATGACCTGTGTCTGTGGGGGTGCCAGTACAGAGTCTTGAGTGTGTTTGTGTGTGTAAGGCCATGGTGCACATTCTGTTCCAGGGTGCACATGGTAGAGATTTTCTGCTGATGTGAATTTTCACTAGCTGTGATTATGGATGCCATTCTCTTTGTTCAGTTGTGTATGATGATTGAGACCTGGACTTAAGATGTGCCTGTTCTCTCACTGTCTGGGGGTAAATCCTGTTGCAGTGTTGCTGTTTGCTGTGCTTTGTACCTCCCAAATGGCTTTAGGGTCAGACATGGTAAAACAGTCCTGGAATGTGGGGTGTGGACTGGGATCTTGCTGATCAATGCTCCCCATTGATTTGCTTTTATCAAGGGAGGTTGTCCTGAGGAGATTTCTGGGAGTGTAGCGCTTTGTGCTGTCCCTGGCCCTACAGTATGTACAGTACTGTACAGTGGCTTTAGAAAGAATTCGGACGTCTTCACTTTTTCCACACTTTGTGTTGCCACTTTAATGTGAAATGGATACAGTTGCTGCTTTTGCTCTTGAAGCTAGACTTAATAACCCATAATGACAAAGTGATAACATGTTTTTGTAATTTTTGCAAATCAGAATCTCAAATCTGAGAAGCACTCAGACCCTTAATTCAGTACTTTTTAGAGGACCCTTTGGCAGAACTTAAAAGTATAGTTCAAATGTGTATTAAGTGTCTCTTCTCTTACGTCATTTATATTCTTGTAGAGAGTAACGAGTTTATCCTGTATGCCATGAGGAACTCCATCCATCGGTACGACCTGGCCACAGGCACAGACCAGGCCCTGCCCCTGGCCGGTCTCAGGGAGGCCGTGGCTCTGGACTTTGACTATGACAGGAACTGCCTTTACTGGGCTGACATCTCACTGGACACCATACAGGTAAGTTAAAAGGAGTTCCTCTGGGAGGCAGCCAGACTAACAGTAAATTTTCAATGATGCAGATCAGAGTGAAGCAGAAGTATGAGTGCAGAGATTCAAGAGCGGCTTGCTTATTAGACATGGTTATACTAAAATATCATCCTGCCAAGCTTGTTGCTTACTTCTGAAATGAATGTAACTGTAACTGCTTGATGTTTATGCAGCATAATCATCTTATCAGATTTTACTAGACATGTAACAATATTTGTAATTCTGCAATATCACAATAGAAAAATTTGTCGATACCATTGGGGGACTAGAACGGTATCTACCCGGATATTAACTATTGTTATTTCACTAGTATAACTGTGTTCAGGTCGCAGAATCTGAAAACTGACATAGCAGACAACTTCTACAGCAACTCTGTGGCAAGCAATTCAGTTTTCCTGTTTCAAGAAATGACACAAGTGGAAAGGAAACTGACCAGTGCTGAACTATTTGCAAATTCTGCTGGAAGCAATATTATCCCCATTTAGGACGGTCTGGATACATCTCGAAAAAATTGTCAGGACACAGTTGTGAGCTGCATTTTAACGGAGATGGGCAAATAGACCAGATGCACAAATGCAAAAACAACCACTTAGTAACCACCCTCAAAGTCTTTCCTCTTTTAAAAAAAGTAGACCATGATGTTTGAAAACACTTCCAGTAAAGCACAAATCTCACCTTTATGTGGCTTGTCCAGCTGGTGTAATATTTTATTTCATAAAAGCACTGCTACTGACTGCTGCATTATTTGTTTTGCAATTGTACAGACAGTTCAAAACAGTTCATCAGTTCATTCACTGACAAAGACTCTTCATGCCAAGTGTTTGCACATGCTTGGCTACTTTTATTTTAATAAAAAAGCAGGAGCACTAAGTTAAAAGGAAAATTATACAAAAGAGCTGATTTATTATTTAGTAAAGGGCTTTTTTATGAACTTTTTATCTTGGCAGTATTGTACCGTGTGTTTTTGGTATTGTTACATCCCTAGTTTTTACTCTTTAGCCCAAGGTGGTCGTGTTGACTGTTTCCTTCTCTGCTGCAGCGTCTCTGTCTGAACGGCAGTACGGGCCAGGAGGTTGTAGTGAGGAAAGACCTGCAGAACGTGGAGGCCCTGACTTTTGACCCCATCAGTAGATTGCTCTACTGGGTCGACGCTGGAGCGCAGAAGATTGAGGTATAGGAGAAGTGCTGTGTGGTACTCAGAACACCACCAGTGTAGACATACTATAGTTACTGCTGCATCTGCCACTGTGCTCTGTTCTGTAAATGCAGCTTGACTAATCCAGACTTTACATGCTGTTATCAAGCTAAAATGATCCTTTTAATTTTCTTCAGCTAATTTGATTCTCTGAACACAAAGAGACGTCTTTACTGCTCCTCTTGTCTGTTCTACGATTTTTCACATCTTCTACATTTTCAAGTCTTTGAACAAATTCTACAACTATTAAAATGCCTCCAAGGGGGAAGAGAGCTAATAAATCAGAAGCGAACGAGGATGTTGAAGCAGAAGAGGATTATATTTCAGCGGCACAAGTAACAGAGATGTTGAGTCAGCAGAAGCAGATGTACACCGCACTGTTGAGCCAACAACAAGACAACTTCAAAGGTTTTGTGCAACTACTTATGGAGACAAATAACAAGAGACTCGACGACATCACCAGAGAAATACAGGAGATAAAAACCAGTTTGCAGTTTACCCAACGATATGTGGATGTGATTAAAGCAGCCATGGGTGATAAGAAAATACAAACCAAGGAAACAAGGGATGATGTCTACAAAACTTGTGAGAGTCTAATAGCCATAACGGATAAAATGGAGCATTTGGAAGTACAGTCCAAGCGAAAAAACCTGATCTTCGAGGGAATCAAGGAGTCAGCTGGAGAAAGCTGGACGGATGCGGAATGTAAGGTGAAGGAAATATTAAAGAAGAAACTGCAAATTCATCAAGAAATTGAGATGGAGCGAGCTCACAGAGTCGGGAAACCTTCTGAGCGGGGGCCGAGGGCGGTGATGGTAAAGTTGATGAAAGAGAAAGATAAGGCACACATACTGCAACAAGCAAAGAAGCTTAAAGGATCTAATATTTATATAAATGAAGATTACACCGAGTCTGTGAGGAAGAGAAGAAGGGAGTTGATGCCGAGGTTAAGGGAGGCCAGGGCGAGGGGAGACATCGCGTTCCTGCGGTATGACCGACTAGTGACCCGACCTTGGAACCAGAATCCAGGACC
>NW_018128094.1:117461-119766 GCF_001952655.1 Monopterus albus
CCGGGGGGTGCCTTGGCCATTCTCCAGACCTGACCCAAATAGAAAATCTATGGCGGGAGCTGAAACTCCGTGTTGTCCAGCAACAGCCGCAAAACCTGAATGATCTGGAGAAGACCTGTATGGAGGAGTGGGCCAAAATCCCTACTGCAGTGTGTGCAAACCTGGTCAAGAACTACAGGAAACGTCTGACCTCTGTAACTGTAAACAAAGGTTTCGGTACCAAATATTAAGTTCTATTTTTCTATTGTATCAAATCTTATTTCATGCAATAAAATGGAAACAAATTATTTAAAAATCTAACAATGTGATTTTCTGAAATTTCTTTTGTAGATTCTGTCTCGTACAGTTGAGGTGTACCTACGATGAAAATGACAGATTCTTTGTAAGTGGGAAAACTTGAAAAATAGGCAGTGTATCAAATACTTATTTGCCCCACTGTAGTTTACTAATTAGACTCAATTGTAACATTAGGTTGCCATTTCTCTTCAGCTCAATCACCACAATTGGCTAAAAGTGGCATAAAAGGGCACTGCATGACTGTGTAAACATACTGTACACTTACACTATACCGGTTTAGGTGTGAAAAGGGGACTTCAGTCAGTTGACTGCAGTCACAGCACCACAGACCTCCCATTTTCCACCAGTTTGTGTTCTGCTTGTTCAGCAGTTGTTGATTAATTGCTTGTTACTGGAGGATTTTATTGCACAATGCGTTAACGGCCACTATGATGATTTCAAGTAACATACAGTGTAACCTCCACTCAGCTCTACTCTACACACAGAGCAGGGAAGGGAAGGGCACCCCAGAGGAGGGAGAGTGAAGTAGGGACCCCCAGATTAAGAAACACGGCAGTAGAGTAAAAGAGAACAAGAGTCACCATTTCATTTGCTTTATTTTAACGGATACCAGTCCTTTGAAATATGCCTGGATCTGTCTTGGGATACCCAAATTCAGTCCCTTTTCTGCAAATAGAACTTGACTGGACTCTAGTGCTGAATTGAATTGATTTGACATTGATTTTAGAAAGGGACACACCTATGCCAACTGTGTATTGTATAGTTTCTATATGTTTGATCTGTTTAATAGGCTCTTTCTCCTTTTATTGTTATTTGTGCTACTTTAAAAGTTATAATTTTTATCAACCTCCAGTCATTTACTTGAATTTTTTTATCTTGCAGGTGGTGTAACACCCCACAATGTGCCCTCTAGTTCCTCTACATGTGCCCCCAACTGCTTCCATTGTGGCTCTGGAGCTTGTATCATCAACACGTGGGTGTGTGATGGCTATGCTGACTGTCCTGATGGCAGCGATGAGTTTGGATGTCCCACAGGTACCACCTCTGTCTGATGATTGGTCAAATTGTTTTGCAAAGAAGTAGTGGTTCATATTTTAATGTGCAAGTTTGCAAATCACACTTTTTGGTTTGTTTTAAATGTGTTATTAGAAATATACAAAATTATCCAATAAGGCATTTATGTCTTGAAGATTTACTGCGATGTGCATTTACTCTGCTCAAACTCAATAAACAGCTTAGCAGTATATTCTAATTAAACAGAATAGAAGAAGCATAAAGAAACAAGTGAATTCAAACAGTAATTCCCACACTTCTGTACATTTGTCTGACAGCATCTAATGGATCTGTGACGCTGGCGCCAGTACCCACACAGGCCCCTCCCCCTCCACCCTCGCCTGGCCGTTGCAGTTGGGGTCAGTTCCTGTGTCGCCGCCCTCCCCACTGCATCCCCAACTGGCAGCGCTGTGACGGACAGCTCCACTGCCAGGATGGCTCTGATGAAGCCGACTGCCGTGAGTCTCACCTGTAATACCACCTACAAGGAAACAAGATAATGAAATATAATCATTTCAGGATTTAACAAATACTTGGAAGGTTATAATTGTATGTGTGTTATTTGTCTTAGCACATTGTTTGACTTCAGTAAAGAGCAGATCACATTTGACAACCAGTTGATGTAGGTTTAGGTACTTTTCTTGCAACTTCACAGTGCAGCGTTTCACACCTAGATGCTGTAACAACAATAACAATATTTTGATTTGATTTGATTTATTCTTTCAAGCATATAAAACAGTTGATATAACAACACACATTTTTACACACAATCCAATATCAATTTGCTTATACCTAGTACATGCTTGAATGGAGTAGGAAGAAGTCAGACTTATCCAGTCCTACCCCATGACATCATCTTACATCATTGGTTTGCAAGCAGTATCTCTACATAAATAATTCTCTTCTACACCACACAAGTAATATACTAAAGAATTATTACAAAGTGTTAACATTC
>NW_018128094.1:120069-121817 GCF_001952655.1 Monopterus albus
GACAGCCCCAAAACCTGAAAGATCTGGAGAAGACCTGTATGGAGGAGTGGGCCAAAATCCCTGCTGCAGTGTGTGCAAACCTGGTCAAGAACTACAGGAAACGTCTGACCTCTGTAATTGTAAAGCAGCACCACAGACCTCCCATTTTCCACCAATTTGTGTTCTGCTTGTTCAGCAGTTGTTGATTAATTGCTTGTTACTGGAGGATTTTATTGCACAATGCGTTAACGGCCACTATGATGATTTCAAGTAACATACAGTGTAACCTCCACTCAGCTCTACTCTACACACAGAGCAGGGAAGGGAAGGGCACCCCAGAGGAGGGAGAGTGAAGTAGGGACCCCCAGATTAAGAAACACGGCAGTAGAGTAAAAGAGAACAAGAGTCACCATTTCATTTGCTTTATTTTAACGGATACCAGTCCTTTGAAATATGCCTGGATCTGTCTTGGGATACCCAAATTCAGTCCCTTTTCTGCAAATACAACTTGACTGGACTCTAGTGCTGAATTGAATTGATTTGACATTGATTTTAGAAAGGCACACACCTATGCCAACTGTGTACTGTATAGTTTCTATATGTTTGATCTGTTTAATAAGCTCTTTCTCCTTTTATTGTTATTTGTGCTACTTTAAAAAGTATAATTTTTATCAACCTCCAGTCATTTACTTGAATTTTTTTATCTTGCAGGTGGTGTAACACCCCACAATGTGCCCTCTAGTTCCTCTACATGTGCCCCCAACTGCTTCCATTGTGGCTCTGGAGTTTGTATCATCAACACGTGGGTGTGTGATGGCTATGCTGACTGTCCTGATGGCAGCGATGAGTTTGGATGTCCCACAGGTACCACCTCTGTCTGATGATTGGTCAAATAGTTTTGCAAAGAAGTAGTGGTTCATATTTTAATGTGCAAGTTTGCAAATCACACTTTTTGGTTTGTTTTAAATGTGTTATTAGAAATACACAAAATTATCCAATAAGGCATTTATGTCTTGAAGATTTACTGCGATGTGCATTTACTCTGCCCAAACTCAATAAACAGCTTAGCAGTATATTCTAATTAAACAGAATAGAAGAAGCATAACCTGCCATGGCTGTTCAGCCACACGTGGGCATCTGTTCTGTATAAACTCGACTCGCTGCTCTGATGGTGAAGCCTGTGTGCCAGACAGTGAGAGGTGTGACGGCTTTCTGGACTGCTCCGACCACAGCGACGAGGACAATTGCACCTGTAGGTCCACACTACTTCCACCGTGACAGCGTTGGTTTAATTATGCATAAGCTTTTGGTCAGGTTAGATGATACAGATGCTTCATGACAGTAGCCTTTTAAAAAATACATCACATCTAAACCAGTAAAGCTACCTGACCTTAAGAACTGTGCACAGTAAGTCATGCCAGTCAAGCTCACCACATCCTGTGGTTTAAAAGCAGTACAGTGTCTACTGTACTGGCCATCTACTGGTCGCTTGTGTGCACTCTGAGTGTGATAATCACTGTTTGTCACATAATATTAAAAGTAAGCCTCTCTCCCTCTCCCTCTCCCAGCGGACTTCCTGGCCTATAAGGTCCAGAACCTCCAGTGGACACCAGACTTCTTGGGTGCCATTACTCTGACTTGGTCTCATCCTAAGAACTTTCTCCTGGACTTGTGCTACTTCCTCATCTACTACAGGTGTGATGTTTTCCGCCGTTAGTTACCCAGAACTGTACTCTGGTTGAATGTTGTCATTTCCCTGGTAAATTGAC
>NW_018128094.1:122406-123914 GCF_001952655.1 Monopterus albus
ACAGAGTTTATGGTAAATAGCCACTTTGTGACTAGTAATTGATGACAGATCTGATTATTGTTTATTGAGTTGATGATTTGATTGCTGACAAGTCTTGCTCAGGCTTCTTTTCCATATATTTTGTTTGTGTGTGGTAGTGGTGTCCTGACTGACAGGCCTTTGTGGCACATCCATACAACCTTATCATTTCACATACAGTAGCTGCCTTCTTCATCCTCATTATACAGAATGAAATGTGAAAAAATGTGCCTTGTCTGTCTCGACCGATCACCTGGTTTCACTGTTCAAGTTACCGTCATTTGCTCTCAGGTCTTTTAACATGTTTTTTTCTAAAACTACAAGAGCATGGTCAGTTTTTCCCTTCTTTCATTGAAATAAGTCCAATTTCTTTACACCACACAACAGACACAATGCCAGGTTTACAGAATTCCATTGAATCTTTTGAAGTCTATTCTATTTGTAGTCTCTCTAATTTTTACAGTTTCTGGGTTTATTTAAAAAACTGTGTATTTTTTAACCTCTCCTGTGAATACCAAGAAGTTAGGCTTTTTATCTGCACATTTGAATTTATGAATATTAAATGTAGCTAACAAGATTTAACCAAAAGAAATACTGTAATTGCTCTAATTTATGCTGTCTTCTCTGATGCCAAATAGTAGGTTGTATAGAGACATGCAGAATCACTATGTAGAGTTGCTGTGTTGTATTGTATCTAAAATGGATGTCAGTATCATAATGTTTGTCTATAAGTGGAGAGTAAGCACATACAGACTCCAGTTAACTTCCAGACACATCTCAATGATAATTAGAGCAAATGCACCTGAGCACATTTCACAGTGTGTCACAGCAAATGATCTGGATACTTGTAAATGAGAGATATCAGTTTTTGATTTTTAATATATTTGCAAACTTTTCTGAGAATGTTTTACTTTGTGGATTTATGGACAATGGTTTTAAAAAATGTACAACACAATAAAATGTGTAAAAAGTGAAGGGGTCTGAATACTTTTTGAAGTTGTGTATATTTGTGTGTGCTATAGTGCCGGACCCGCCGAGGAACCTGCAGCTGTCCTGTGACAACAGTGAGGATGGGAAGGTGCAGGTTTCCTGGACCGCTCCTGACAAAGGACACAGTCTCATCAGGGAGTACATTGTGAGTATTTTTCTCTGCATAAAACTGCTTTATGGCTCATTAGTCTATGTACAGACTACTGCTGCAAAATCTGTTGTAACTTTAGTTTAATTGTGGAGAGACCTCCTGCCTTCATCATCATGCATTAGGAGGCAGAGCATCCTAATACCATCATGGCTCAGTCACAGACCAGCAAGGAGTTTAACATTGCTACTAATGTATTGTATTTCTCCGTATTGCTTCCCATTTCTTGTTTTGTGGGAAGCTATTTGAATATTATTATTTGGCTTGTTGTCGTCTGGCCTGATGACTGATGGCAGTGGAGTTTGAAGGGAAAGAATAAGTTTCTGAATGTTAATCCTCCTGTAAGCACCAA
>NW_018128094.1:125640-135419 GCF_001952655.1 Monopterus albus
TGCAGTCAACATAATGTACTGCATTAACTACTGTACTGCAACAGTGCATTCATCCATCAGTATAACACCACATCATTGTCATCACAATTCAAATTGACAGCCATCTGAAATAAAGTATATAAAACTTTATTTCAGATATAAATAAAATATATAAAAGTTCTAAAAGTGAACAGTGTAACTGTGCTTTGTCCTTCTGTTCTCTGTGCAGCTCTGCCTCCTCCTTCTGTGATCGCTGACAGCATCACCAACAACTCCATGAGCCTGTCGTTCAGCTTAAACTCCCAGTACGATGTAAGAGTGCATCTTTAAAACACCTCTTCTCTTTGCAGCCTAAGAAGACTGTGTTCTGTCTGTATCTGCATAAACATAACTGAGGATTCTCCTGTGTTTCTTTAAGGTGAAACAGTACATCGTGATTCTGTCCTGGCAGTTTGACACCCACATCAAGGAGAGCAAGAACTACACAGTCAGAGAGGGGATTCTGAAAGGTACCATTTATTAGCAATGTGTCTTTGTGGACACATTGGTGCCATCTGAGTTGAAGTGCTACAGTCCTTTATCTGAAAAAGCCATCGATCATCATTTCTGTCCAGGTTGTTGACTCTGTGCTGTCTGTTTCCAGCTACAAACCTAACAGCAGGAACAGTATATGAGGTTGCTGTGTGGGCTCACACCAGTATAGGAGACAGTCCCACAGCTCTGTCCCATCATCAGACCACTGGCACCCAGCCAGACAGACCCCTACTCAAAGCCAGGGCTCTCAACCAGACGGCTGTGGACTGCAGCTGGACCATCAGTGGACACCCTGCACAGGTACAACACACAGCAGATACACACACTACAGAGCTTTAATGATGTACCATACGTACAAAACAAAAATCACTACCAACATAACACACCTGATCTCTAACCAGTCAGTGGACAGCTTGCATTGTGGATAATGTAGGCATCAGGTTTTGACAGGATGAAAAATGGATGAAATAAAAAATTACAATATTTTCTTTTTGATCACTTTTTAAACTGTTCATCAGGTCCAACGTTGTTATAATGTAATGATGGATGAGTGGAGTGCTCTTTTAATGTGGTATAATAAAGTTATGTCACAATGAAAAACAGCTAATTTCAGACGGCGGTTTGATTCCCGTTCTTCCCAGTCCATATGTCGAAGGTTCCTTGGTCAAGACACTGAACCCCAATTGCCTCCGATGGCCAGAGCAACTCCTTGCGGGGACAGCGTCACCGTTGGTGTGTGTGTGTGTGTGTGTGTGTGTGTCAGAAAGGTGCCACAGCAGATGGCTGCCTCAGTTCTGTACAAGAGACAAGTCCTTGTGGGTGGCACTGTGGGACAGTCACCTCACAGCAAGAAGGTTGCAGGTTCAAGCTCCAGCCGACCTGGGATCGTTCTGTGCAGAGTTTGCATGTTCTCTCTGTGCCTGTGTGGGTTCTCTCCAGGTACTCCAGCTTCCTCCCACAGTCCAAAGACATGCAGCTTAGGTTGATTGGTGACTCTATAAGTGTCAGTGATTGACTGGTGACCTGTCCAGGGTGGACCCTCGTCTTGCCATGTCGGTTGGGATAGGCTCCAGCCTACAACCCTGTTCAGGATAGGTGGTGTAGATAATGGATGGATGGATCTAACATACTTGGCCAATAAAAGTGATTTAATTAAATTCAACAAAAGCAAAACTACTCCTGCCGGTGTAATGTAGAGTGTCTTCAGAAAGTGTTCAGACCACTTTGCTCTCTGCATGCTTGGTGTTGTAGATTGAATTTTATATTGATCAAAATGCCATTTTTTTTCAGTAATAAAAAAGAGAAAAATAAACATATTACCACTACACACAGGATTATTGTCTGCTTTTTAATAAAAATTTATAGAATTACCTCTTCAGACCTGTCTGTTTAAATAGACACCAAATGCTAAATGGTGTAACTGCTAACACTTCATATCTACTTTCTTAACTGGGTCTAAAGTAGATGTTACTTTATGTTAAGAGGTCATCGGCCTAAAGAGTTTGGGGACCACAGCTCTATAGCACCAAGCTTCAGTGCTTCCACAGAGAACAGAACATTTAGATTCTCAAAAAAACAAACACATCCTCTGCAATAGAGCCTTTGATGTAGTTTTATAAATGAGCACACGCACTCACTAAAGAACCCTTTAATAAACCACTGTACTAAGTAGACTCTTGTTTTGTTTGTGTGTGTGTGTGTGTGTGTGTGTGTGTGTGTGTGTGTGTGTGTGTAGGTTTATGGTGTGTTTTATGCCACCTCCTTCTTGGATCTGTACCGGAGTCCTCGCCTGGTCCACACCACTTCTCTCAGCCTCACAGTCACAGTGGACAGTGATGAACAGTATCTGTTTCTGGTGAGTTGTTTTGTGATCTTACTAACTTCCTCCATTCCTTTCCCTGAGAGACATCTTGCAGCCTCTTCTTGCCTCTGGATCTCCTGTACAACCAGCTTCTTCCTGTCAGCTGCAGTCGCTTTGCTCCTATAGGCTGTGATACAGTATATTTAGACCAAATCCACCTTGTCTGTGCTCAACCCTACAATGTCTAAGAGCTGCCTGAGCCTGTAAAAGTGTCTCCCTTGGGTTCCACTTCTTTCCTGCTGCGACTGTTGATGCTGGTGACCACACTGCTATATGTCTAAATTCTGACAGTCATGTCCAGTCTAGATTTTGTACCTTTAAACCCCTCTGTTAAACTAGTAGCTCCAAAGTCGGTCCATACAGGGCCACACGACTGAAGCAGCATGAGGTGCTCAGCCACTTTCTGCATGCTAAAGTGTCCTGCTAGCTTCTCTCTACCTTTAAAATGAGGTCAGCCACCACAACAGTCGTGGCAGCAGACCAAGCTGCAGGCACAGTTTAAGTTGTCTGGGAGGCTTCACATCTCACTCCAGCTTCCTCCCATAGTCCAAAAACTGGCGACTCTAAATTGTAGCAGTGTGTGTGGTTGTCCATCTCTGTCAGCCCTGTGATAGACTGGCAACCCATCCAGGGTGTAACCTGCCTCTCACCCAATGCGATTGGCTCCAGCCTCTCCGCGACCTTCTTCAGGATAAGCAGTATAGATAATGGATGGATGGGTTCATCTCTATACTCTTAATGCCATCCACTGCCAGCTGTCAGGCAATAATGAAAAATAGCCATAGCTCACAATGACATCATAACCGAATTGTAGCAGACCTCAACAAGGTAAGGCAAATTAATATATAGAGAGAGAGAACGAGAGAGAGAGAGCCTTCCAACATCAAGGCCATTCAGAGGACTTTACACAAATGATAAAGGAATTAAACAAGATACATAAAAGCAATATAGAATAGATTATTTAAAGAGTTAAATAAAATAGAAGCTAAAATGTAATCAAACATGAGGATAAAATATGTGCACACAGTGCAGGACAGGGTATGAATAAAAAGTCCCAAAGTTAACATAATAAAATGCAGTGACTAACAGAGAGGTTTGATTTAAAAGAACTGAGAATTGTAGCAGACCTCAAGTTTCCTTTAGCTTGTTGTGGTGTATGAAAAGCTGAATATGACTTTTTCAAATTAAGACTAAAATAATAAATAGATCAAACCTAATATGTATTTAATTCACAGTGATATAAAGCAGAGCAAAGCAGAACATATTTAGTTAAGAAGCATCCACCAGTAAATGCTCTGTAGTTCTGCTTGATAAAGTTGTTAAAGGATTAATCATCAAAATAATTTAGATGAATAAGAATGGCATCATGGGATACTCCATGAAAACCCAGTATGATTAAAACAGTCTTAGTTGACGTGCTTTTCCTACATGTAGGCATCATTGTATTTATTGACTAATGATACAGGCTATACTCTAGGTGGTACATTTCTAGAATGGACAAAATGAGTAGCATCACACTGAGAGTGGACGTCACTGAGTAGGTGACTGAAGACGGTATTAGTTTCATTACCAAACTGATTGTTTGTTATGCTATTGTTCCAGTATTCGTTGGCAGTCGCCGGATGAGAGCTATCATGACTTTTGTGGTCTGCCTTCAGGTGCGTGCAGTCTCTCCCTTCCTGGGTCCTCCCTCTGACTACACTGTGGTGAAAATGATTCCCAACGAGAGGCTGCCACCCAGGAACCTCCATCGTGTGCGAGTAGACAAAATGCAGGCCACGCTGAAATGGCAGCCACCGTATGACGCCCCCAACACACCTCTGGTACGATGCTGTCTTGTGTTACTGTGATGAGAGGTACATGATGATGACAAGCCTCAGGAAAATAATCAGGAGGGTGTTTGGTGATGCTTGATGGAGTGGGATGAAAAATGGGTTTCTTCTACAGAATCAGTTTTGCAAATGCTGATATTCATACATGTGCCTTTAATACAGCAGCTGGATATTTCATGGGAAAACTATCAGGTCTTAAATGTAACAGACTCAAACCTGACATTTGGTGGATGTGTTTATTGTGTGTAAGATATTCTGTACTTTATGCTGCACATACTCTAAATCATTTAATACATTTATTTTAGCTGTTTAAAAAAAATATACCTATACACAGTCTAATCTTCACAATACTCTGAAATCTGAATTTGTATAAGCTGTTTCAGTGCACACAAGTTCATCCAACTTGGTCATCTGCTATGATGATACATGGAGTGCTTGTAAACCTAAAGACAGGTGTTTCCTTGTATCTGTAGACGTATGCAATCCATGTGCGAGACGTGATCCGTAAAGTGGAGCAGGATTACAAGCTGACCACACAGAACAACACGGTGGAGTATCTGCTGAAAGGCCTGGAGCCCGCAGGACGATACAGCGTCTCTGTGCGTCTGCGCAACATGAGCAAGGAGGCTAGCTTCACTCTGAGCACAGGTGAAAGCCACAAGTTACAGAGTTGTTTGTTTCAGCTGTAGGTAAAAACAGTCCATCCAGAATGTTAGCTCTTATTAATTATTTTTAAATCATTAATCAAATAAAAATGTTAAGGTTTGTGGGTTCCATGTTCTCCAAGGTGAAAATTTGCTACTTTTATTATCCATCACAGATAAGTACAACTGAATATCTTAGATTTTAACTGTAATGTCTGTTCTATGACTATTTGTGTAAAAAAAAAAAAATCTATAAATTCATAAATGTACATGAAATTACAATACTCATTAATGGCAGTCCTGTTTAAACTGTGCAAATGCAACCATAGTATGTAGGAGAGATGTCCCGATCAGATGCCAAGTATTGGTGCCAGTTTGGGCATATTTCACGGGATCGTATCGGCCAGAACAGAGCCAATTCTGGTCTATAAGTAGAGCTAAAGTCCTGTATTTGAGCAGACTCAGTTGTGTTTTTGAGACATGTTACACAGCCGATAAGCTGCACTATATTCAGTCCAGTTGTCTACACTGCCTGTGTGTCAGCTGGCATTTCACCCTTTCTGCGGTAGCCTCAACCTGAAGCCTTTTTTTTAGCTGTGTTTTACAATGGGTTGGATACACTGTACATACAGTAGAATTCATGCAAGTGTAGCCACTACTTCCCTCATGATTATATGTCATTGTGTAGTTTTCCCTTTTCCAAAGTGTTCCCGTGGACTTCTCTGTGTGTTTTTGTACACCAAGTGCTTCCTATGCGCACCCACTATAGACACAAGTGTTAGCCTCCTGTGATGTGCATGCGAGATGTTATGCACTGCACATCCTGTGCTTTCGGTGTAGAGGCGATAAGTTTTATGCTTTTGTCCAGTGGTGCTATGAGAGTCACCACCTTTTAGTTAATGCAGTGTTATTAAATTGACAAACAAGGATGTCTAACCTGGACTGGTTACACAAACTGTTCACATATGGATACGAAGTAGTAGTTAATATCTGCCTTGTAATGAATCTGTAGTTCGGATGGTGTCCTCCAGCTCCCAGTTATTCTTTTATTCATATCAGTAATTTAAGCAAATAAACTCAATATTTTGGAACCAGGATCTGAAATAATGCCTTTGTAACTATGCTGCAGGCTCATGTCTTTCAGCGTTAAGACATTAAATAGCACTATAACCAGTAACGTAACACTGGCTGTAGAGTGCACATTTACAATGCGCTTACAAAGAAATACATTGATTAAAAGTTTCTTCTCATCTGCTGCAGTTCCACTCTCAGCTCCCGAGGCCCTGAAGATTTTGACAGAGAAAGACCATGTGTTCCTCTTCTGGAAGAGCCTGGCAGTGAGAGAGAAGGGCTTCAATGAGAGCAGGGTCTGTCAGGGACACACCACTGACCAATATCTTGTGTTTTACATAGTGTTATTATTTTTTTCTAATCACCTACCTAAAAGATGTCCTTGTTTGTACAGCCCTTTAATCAACCATCTACAATAAGTGTGCATAGAAGGCTGGCAATGGGTATTTGCTGATATATTTGGTAATGCAGTTTGAACAAATTCCCAGTGGAGATTTCATTGTGTAATTCTCACAAAATATATAAAAAAAATAAATTTTTAAAATTGTAGGTGTTCAGAATTACTTGCTAGTATAATTTAATGGCCTATGTCTTTGTGTTCTTGTGACTTTCTTGGTATGTTGTTTGCAGGGGTATGAGGTGCACGTGTATGACAGTGTGACAAACCAGACGGCTTACCTGGGGAACACAACGGAGACGTACTTCCGTATCAGTAACTTGATGGCAGGACACAACTACACTTTCTCTGTGCAGGCCCGCTGTCTGCTCAACAGCCAGCTGTGTGGGGAACCTGCCCTTCTACTGTACAACCAGCTGACAGCAGGTACTGGAGCATATACACACTTACAGTATGTTTAAGCATCGGCTGTGGCAAAAATCACTTGAAAAAGTGTTTGGACAGATACCGTAAACAGCGATCATGGACCCGAGTTTCTGTGTATGGAGTAAATGTTCCTTTCCGCCCGTCTAGGGGCCAGTGATGCTTCCCGCAGTGAGGGCCACTCAGGGGACATGGCCGCAGTGGTGGTTCCCATCCTCTTCCTGCTGCTTCTTGCAGTGTGTGGCGTCTTGGTGGCACTCTACCTCCGACACCGCCGATTGCAGAATAATTTTACAGCCTTTGCCAACTCCCACTACAACTCTCGCCTGGGCTCTGCCATTTTCTCCTCTGGGGATGAGCTGGGTAAGAAACCTTTTCCTTTTGAGATGCATGTGGCCTTAGGCAAACCATGTGTTTGTCACTTGACACTGCAGAGGTCAGTAGTTTTCAGGACCCATCAGTGGTTGTTTCACTTAGTTGGCTGATTTAGGGTGTGCAGTTTCCACAGTTGATTGGTGGGAAGTCTGATGGGGATCACGTCTTTGTTGCTGCAGTGAAAGCGTGAAAGGTGGGGATTCTGAGAAAGACTAAAGAAACCTAAACAAAATCTAAAAATCACCTCCATATGAAACTGGAGGAGGTAAATGTAGAGTTTCCCAACATAAGGCTGTGTGGTATAACAAAATAAACAGTATTAACAAGCAAACAATGCAGAATAAGCAGTATAGACAGGCAGTAAACAATGCAGACAGACACTGAAGTCTACTGTCATCTCCACTGTTTTGAGCATGTTCACCTCCAGGTTGTTGCGGTTACACCACAGGACCAGCTGCTCAACCTCCCGTCTGTAGGCTGACTCGTCACCATATTGGATGAGACCAATGACCGTTGTGTCATCTGCAAACCTTAGGACCTTGACAGAGGGGTCCTTCGCGATGCAGTCATTGGTGTAGAGTGAAAACAGCAGAGGGGAGAGCACACATCCCTGGGGGCCACCTGTGCTGATTGTCCGGGTGCTGGATGTGGTTTTCCCCAGCCTCACCTGCTGCTTCCTTTAGCTGTGTTTTACAATGGGTTGGATACACTGTACATACAGTAGAATTCATGCAAGTGTAGCCACTACTTCCCTCATGATTATATGTCATTGTGTAGTTTTCCCTTTTCCAAAGTGTTCCCGTGGACTTCTCTGTGTGTTTTTGTACACCAAGTGCTTCCTATGCGCACCCACTATAGACACAAGTGTTAGCCTCCTGTGATGTGCATGCGAGATGTTATGCACTGCACATCCTGTGCTTTCGGTGTAGAGGCGATAAGTTTTATGCTTTTGTCCAGTGGTGCTATGAGAGTCACCACCTTTTAGTTAATGCAGTGTTATTAAATTGACAAACAAGGATGTCTAACCTGGACTGGTTACACAAACTGTTCACATATGGATACGAAGTAGTAGTTAATATCTGCCTTGTAATGAATCTGTAGTTCGGATGGTGTCCTCCAGCTCCCAGTTATTCTTTTATTCATATCAGTAATTTAAGCAAATAAACTCAATATTTTGGAACCAGGATCTGAAATAATGCCTTTGTAACTATGCTGCAGGCTCATGTCTTTCAGCGTTAAGACATTAAATAGCACTATAACCAGTAACGTAACACTGGCTGTAGAGTGCACATTTACAATGCGCTTACAAAGAAATACATTGATTAAAAGTTTCTTCTCATCTGCTGCAGTTCCACTCTCAGCTCCCGAGGCCCTGAAGATTTTGACAGAGAAAGACCATGTGTTCCTCTTCTGGAAGAGCCTGGCAGTGAGAGAGAAGGGCTTCAATGAGAGCAGGGTCTGTCAGGGACACACCACTGACCAATATCTTGTGTTTTACATAGTGTTATTATTTTTTTCTAATCACCTACCTAAAAGATGTCCTTGTTTGTACAGCCCTTTAATCAACCATCTACAATAAGTGTGCATAGAAGGCTGGCAATGGGTATTTGCTGATATATTTGGTAATGCAGTTTGAACAAATTCCCAGTGGAGATTTCATTGTGTAATTCTCACAAAATATATAAAAAAAATAAATTTTTAAAATTGTAGGTGTTCAGAATTACTTGCTAGTATAATTTAATGGCCTATGTCTTTGTGTTCTTGTGACTTTCTTGGTATGTTGTTTGCAGGGGTATGAGGTGCACGTGTATGACAGTGTGACAAACCAGACGGCTTACCTGGGGAACACAACGGAGACGTACTTCCGTATCAGTAACTTGATGGCAGGACACAACTACACTTTCTCTGTGCAGGCCCGCTGTCTGCTCAACAGCCAGCTGTGTGGGGAACCTGCCCTTCTACTGTACAACCAGCTGACAGCAGGTACTGGAGCATATACACACTTACAGTATGTTTAAGCATCGGCTGTGGCAAAAATCACTTGAAAAAGTGTTTGGACAGATACCGTAAACAGCGATCATGGACCCGAGTTTCTGTGTATGGAGTAAATGTTCCTTTCCGCCCGTCTAGGGGCCAGTGATGCTTCCCGCAGTGAGGGCCACTCAGGGGACATGGCCGCAGTGGTGGTTCCCATCCTCTTCCTGCTGCTTCTTGCAGTGTGTGGCGTCTTGGTGGCACTCTACCTCCGACACCGCCGATTGCAGAATAATTTTACAGCCTTTGCCAACTCCCACTACAACTCTCGCCTGGGCTCTGCCATTTTCTCCTCTGGGGATGAGCTGGGTAAGAAACCTTTTCCTTTTGAGATGCATGTGGCCTTAGGCAAACCATGTGTTTGTCACTTGACACTGCAGAGGTCAGTAGTTTTCAGGACCCATCAGTGGTTGTTTCACTTAGTTGGCTGATTTAGGGTGTGCAGTTTCCACAGTTGATTGGTGGGAAGTCTGATGGGGATCACGTCTTTGTTGCTGCAGTGAAAGCGTGAAAGGTGGGGATTCTGAGAAAGACTAAAGAAACCTAAACAAAATCTAAAAATCACCTCCATATGAAACTGGAGGAGGTAAATGTAGAGTTTCCCAACATAAGGCTGTGTGGTATAACAA
>NW_018128094.1:135982-136503 GCF_001952655.1 Monopterus albus
GATTTTGTCCCCGGTGGGACAGGTGACAAAATGCTTAAAGTGTTTAACAGTGTCTTTAATCACCCTCTCAAAGCTGGTAATAATAAAATTATAGGATGAACCCATATCACCCTTTACAGTGTTGTATGCAGAGCAGACACTTTATTAACACCATGATAGCCTCTGTTACTTCAGGTTTGATCATTTTAATAGTTTGCAGTGATAGCACTATCTGCCACCATCAGAGGATCCTCATGACGCTTCACCTCTGTGCAACCTGGTTTTGGTGTTTGCTTAATTGACTTCTTCTTGGTGATTGAAAAAAATGGATTTTTGACACTGCATTAATTGATTTGGGTGGGGGGCAAAATTAATAATTATCAAGTAATTATAGCTAATGTGTTAGCAAACAGCAGCATTCATACTCATTTACAGCTGTGTTTTTGTCAGGTTAATGAATATAAGTGCAGAAGTCATTCTCTTTTTAGCTTCGTTTTGGTCTCCGGCAGCTTTGCCAGCTGCTAGCCACTAGATGTTTCATG
>NW_018128094.1:137481-141454 GCF_001952655.1 Monopterus albus
TTTTTTTTTTTTTTTTTTAATCTTTCAGGACCACGCGTTTTCGTCCTCAGCATATTGCCATAACTGTAGTCGTAGAGGAAGTGTGTTCTCAGGGAACTATGTCAGAGCAGACAACAGTGCAGCAACACGATCACTGGCATGGCTCATGCAGCACTGTCCATCTGGTTCTTGTAGAAGTACTGGATCACCTGTGGGTGGAATGACTGGCAGACACAGACTGTTGTCATTGATTGAGATGAGACATTTAGAAAAAGATTTAAAGGGTGAATTCCACCCTCGAAAACAAACATGTTTTTCTCATATCTCAGGTAGTATCTAGTCAGACTGATTGGCTTTATTTGTCTGGTTTTTCAGATAACTTGCTGATATCTCAAGAGCTACACTTCTTTGTAGAGACAGTTTCTTTAACAGTCCAGACCTCACTGGACCGAAGCTACTTTTTGAATTAATAGTCCCCATGATGTGACAAGTGGTACAACAAACAGAAATAGTGCTGGCTGTGTTGTAAACCTGTACAGTACAGCAAGGAAGAGTAACGGGTCTATTTGCAATTTCCTGGTTTTCTGCATAAATTGGTCATGAACAGTGATCTGATCTTCACCAAGGTCATAAATTATTAAATTATATAAAGTATTTCTAAGCTGAGAAAACAAGCAGTCCCGATCTTTTATGTCTTTATTGAACAAACCAATTACACATACAAAGTGATGGTGGAAATATGAGAGCAGCTGTTGTACTTTGTGTTATTTGGTCAGTTGATAGGACAGATAATGACCAGTGAAGTAGTGTAGAGGCTCTCATTGCTGCACAACAGTATATACTGTAGGTCATCACCAAAACCTTGTCGCTGGTCCGTTAACTGATATTTCGACTTTGCTTCTCTTTGTGAACCATGTGAACTGATCGTGTTTTGCTCTTTGTTGACTTTGTTTTTGTTTTGTTTGTCAGGATTTCTTCATGAATGTATTTTCTATCTGTACTTTTTAATGTCCTGACCAAGCTCATTATGCTATTATCACCACATGTGAAGTTAATGCACATGCTCATTTTTCTCGCCCTTACAGCTGTGAGTTTGTAAAGCTTCCATTCCACTGTGGACAATGTTATTACTCCATAGACTGTATTGTGCAGGCAGGTTTCAGCTGTTATAACCTTCAAAGCCCAAACTATTAACCCAGAGCACCAAACCTCATTTGTTACCTGAAGCCCAAATATTTATGTCATATTTCTTGTAGCTCATTCTTTTTGAGATCATTAAACAGTGTCTTGCAGTGAAGTTTAAGGTTTCCTCAAGTTTCGATTTCACACAGCTCTTCACCCAATGTACTTTATTCTGTTTCTTGGCCTTAAAAACAATCTTCTGGCATTGATGCCATTTTTTGCTCTGGAATTTCGGTTGTTTTGCCACATAATGCCTTATTACAGCACGTTGGTTTTCTATGTAGTGCATTGTTTGTATGATAGAACACAAGTGAACACCGCGATGCATACACTGTCACACACAAACTCTACCCATACACACGGTTAAGGAGGATGAAAAGGAGGTTCCTGTTTTGGCATTTGGTTGATTTTGTCAGATCGCTGCGCCTTTTGGTGTCAACTGATATAAGCTGGCCACTTACTGTAGTATGTTTTTACACATGTACAAAGTATAATTACTGGTTATTATGTGACTGTTTGCTCCCCACTTATCTTATTGTCAACACTTGTCAAATTATTTGCTTCAGAATGTTATTTCAAATAGAGTTTATTCATGTTGGAGTTGGCCATGTTTTAAGATATTGTCTTGCTTGCTTATCTTGGAGGTGGCAGGAAAATTAAATGTTTGGAGAAGCAGTGTGAGGTGTTTTGAGAACCACTTACACTGAAATAAACTTGCTGAAAATGACACTCGTACCTGACATACATTTCTTTTATGCAGTGTAAAAGATGTAGAAATAATGTTCTGTTTTGTTATTGAGGAATGGTGAGAGAAGATAAAGCGTTGTGTATGACAAAAGTACATGAACCATAACCACGAACATAGACACAACATGGCATGTCCACAGGTTCAGTGTACATAAAGGTTCAATAGCTGTATGGACCCTTAGAAGCCATAAATTGGGTACTAAAAATTACCTTAACCCTCCCAGTGTCCTTCCAATAGCACGAAGCGTCCGCAGAGGAAAGAATTAAAAAAAATAAATGCAAAGGAGCTTTCTTCTTTGCAGGCACAGTTAGCTAAAGCGCAGTTGAAGGAAATGCAAGACACAGTCAAATTAAAGCTACAGCTAACCAAATGCCTGTGCAGAATGCTGTACAGCCATATGCACAGCAGCAATCCTTTGCTCAACAGCTGACCGCACCACCTTATCAGTGGGATTCTGTTCCCATGTACTGTGGACCTCAGTACCGTGCCAGGCCATGAGGAAGAGGACCGCCAAGAGATGACAGGTGCTGGATTTATAATGAAAGAGGACACTGGTCGCGTAAATGTCCCTTTTCATATCAGGAGTCGCAGGGTGCACCGTGATATCAGTATCAAGTCTACCCACTTCCAGAGGCATATGACTGAGTCACACAAAACTGATATTCTCTCACATTCTAAGCCCACCACCGTTAAGACCATGATGCTTTTCTTAGGACTTAATAATTACAGCAAGAATTCTGTGCCCAATTTCACCGGCTTTGTGGCATCTCTCCGTGCCATGCTTACAGAGGCAGGCTACAAGAACTATGGTTCTACTGTTAGAAATTAACCCAGTTATTTTGTTGGAAGCACGAGAAGTGAAGACAGGAGAAGACTGTTTAAAATCAACAAAGTTTACTGGAAGTCTGATTACAGGTTAAGTCTTACAGCGCTGGGATCAGAGCTCCCACAGGAAATCCATTCTCTGAACCACGAGTTATGTTTTTACAATGCATTTATCTGGCTGGGCTAGGCCCACCCTAAACAAAGGTACAGCAATACACACTTTGTAATCCTATTGGCCATTTGGAGTGAGTAGGTCAACCCCTGCCTGCGCTTGCTTGCTGATATGCGATCTGGACCAGGTGTGTGTGTGTATGTGTGTCTCTCAGATGGCAGCCTGATCTTGATCAAGAGCACTGAATAATGGGTGACCTGAGTTGCAGGCTCCCTGTGTGTGCGATGCTATTAAGTATGCTAAACTGGCCAGGTGGTCATCTCAGGTTGTGGGCCCCCTGGCTCTGCAGGACACCCCGAGACAAAGCAGAACTTCGGATATGCGAAGTGGGTCGAGGTGTTGGTGTAAAACAGGCCAACAGGTTTTTGTTAAAATGTAAATAGGCTGTCTGGTTGCTAGGAGAGGCAGACATCCTGTTTTTACAGAAGTTACAGCATGCAATCCCACTTCAGTATCACTTGACTCTCATAAGATAAATAAGGAAGGAAAATAAATGTATTAAAAGTATCCAAAGCTCAGTAGTTCTGGACAATCATCAATACAGCTGTAATATATATATATATATATAAGCAAGGAAAATAAAGGTATGAAAAATAACAAAGAAAATTAACTGAAAAGTAACTTAAGGGAACTAAAGTTATGAGAAGTAACTAGAGCTTATAAAATAACTAGAGCCTATAAGAATCAAATCTTGCACTACTCTGTTGTGGACTCCACAAGCAGAGGAGGCTTTTGTTGCCATTAAACAGGCTTTGGCACACACATGTGCTTTGCATGCTTTTAGTGTTCTTGTGCAGCGTGTTGATACTCTGACTTAACACCGAGTTAAACCGTAGTCAATGAAGAGGTCGTAGCAAGATCAAAACATTTACTGTCCACTCTTCATATAACATCACGGTAAAAACTGCAAATAAACAATACAATAAACACTGTCAGTTATGCTTATTTAACCAATATCTATACTATAAATGGTGGTACACTTCAACACACATTCAAATGCATAGTATCAGCTAGCTTATGCACAACTGTAAATAAACTTCCTCAACGTCACATCTAACTCTTTTTAA
>NW_018128094.1:142659-143715 GCF_001952655.1 Monopterus albus
CGACGGGGCAGATAGGATCCAGACCTACGGGGGCAGAGTTTAAGGAGCCTAGGACAGGCACTCAGGACCCAGAAGGTCCAGCTCAGGGAGCTAGACAGATGAGTCAAGACCCTGCAGAAGGGGGTCATGTTTGTGAGACAGAGTTGAGCTTGCAGACTATTAGGGAAATACAGAATAAAGCTGTATCCTACTGAAAAGCAGGTGGGGCGTCTAAGGATCAGACAGGACCATGGAGAAACCATAAAGGTAAAATAGTAGCCCCGGCACGACTGCTTAGTTTGCTGTGTCAAGAGGCGCACAGCAGATGACACTGTGCAAGCTCCACGATAAATAGTCTGAGCTCTCAAAATTGATTCTGGTTCACTCGGACTCTGCACCTGCAGGGTGTGCACTGATTCTGTCTTAGCAACAATAAAGCACTGTCATTCTTGTCGTATTCCTCTGGCTCCGTCTTGCACTTGGATCCAAAATACAAATCTGACTTCAAGCTTTGACAGGACTAGTGTGGTTGTATTTACAAAAAAAAAACGGATGAGCTCTAACACGTGTTTGAATTAAGCCCCACTACCAATGTCAGCAAAGCTAGAGCTCACAGTCCGTGCTAGTTTTCAGACATTATCAAATAATTGCACTGACAACTTTAAACTAGTGCAAAGCCATCCTGTATGTAAAAGAGGTAATTAAATGGCTCACTAGGCAAGTAATCCCTCCGTTTGGTATACCAGAAATAATCAGATCTGATAATGGTACACACTTCTCAAATGAAGATTTACGCACGGATGAGCAAATGTTTGGGATCAAGCATAAGTTTGGAGCTGTTTATCATGCAGCCTCACAGGGGCTGGTTGAAAGAGCAAACAGAACCATTAAAGAAGGCCTTGCAAAAGTCTGCGCAGACAAGAAACTTAACTGGGTTGAAGCTCTACCGATTGTATTGTTCAACCTCAGGTCCACTCCAACTAAATCATTAAATGTGAGCCCACATGAAATCCTGACAGGGAGAAAAATGCCCTGTCCTCTCACTGTTATGCCCAGGGATTCAACACCTCTTCTTTT
>NW_018128094.1:145421-155742 GCF_001952655.1 Monopterus albus
GAGTTAAACCGTAGTCAATGAAGAGGTCGTAGCAAGATCAAAACATTTACTGTCCACTCTTCATATAACATCACGGTAAAAACTGCAAATAAACAATACAATAAACACTGTCAGTTATGCTTATTTAACCAATATCTATACTATAAATGGTGGTACACTTCAACACACATTCAAATGCATAGTATCAGCTAGCTTATGCACAACTGTAAATAAACCTCCTCAACGTCACATCTAACTCTTTTTAACACAATCATAGCAAATGTTAACTATACTATGTCAACTGACACATATCATAACTTACGGCATTGCTTCTATCACGTTTCCTAGTAGATGAAGATGAATACACATGCCGCAAAAAAGAGCCTTACGTCCGCCATCTTTCTTACTAACGGGAAATCGCTAAACCGGAAGTGACGTCATCGCCCGGTGCCAATTGGTAAATAGATTTAGCGTTATCATTTCTTTTTACATATGTAATTATTAACCTGGCCCTTCACCAAAAATAGATAACAGCAGCTTCAACCAATAATTAGCTAAATAAATGCCTTAGAGGCAACACAATGCTCCTGACTACTCATAGCCTTTTCATTTGGATGTTGATGAAAAGGACGGCACTGTGAATGCCATCCTATTTCAAAAGGGGGAAGGAAGTAGAGGACAGAACTGAAAGATGTTGATGTACTACAGCTCTAAGTTGGACAATGTTGAAAAGGGACATCCAACTTGTGTGAGACATATTGCTGCAATCGGTCGAGTGATACTGAAAACCTTACATATCACAATGGGTTATTAAACTGTTGTACACACCACACATGGTGTCAGGGCATTTCTGGATTCCAAAGCTTTTACTTTGTCTGCACATAGGACCCAGAACTTACAACAGCTATTGAACCAGGCTCACATACAGTTTACAATTGAGGGAACAAACATGGCTACGCAGATGGTCACTGAGCAGGATCATGATTGTGTGAGCAAAACAGACACAGAGATGAGACTGCATGAGAACTTGTATAAGGAACCTCTACCTAATGCAGAGGTAACACTGTACTGTGATGGTCACAGTCATCAGACTGCCATTGGCAGTCTAGTTGCTTCATACGCTGTGGTCGAGGACACAACAGCTGGCTTAAGAGTACTGCAAGCTGATGTGATCCCACAGCCAAGTTTAGCCCAGATGACTGAGCTGTTTGCTCTTATAGAGGCATGTCAGTTGTCAAAAGACAAAGTTATAAATGTCTACACAGATTCTGCATATGTGGTACAGCCAGTACATGTAGACTTGTGCCATTGGAGAAGAAAAGGTTTTGTGACTTCAACTGGCTATCCATTAAAACACTTGCAGCAGTTACTGAAATTAGAGCAAGCGTTGTTGCTACTAAAGCAGGTGCCAATTATTAAGTGCAAGGGACATCAGAAAACAGAGAATCTGATAAACAGAGGTAATAATGTAGCTGATTTGGCTGCCAAGGTAGCAGCTGGATTTCAGGGAGCTATAAATGGGATCCAAGACCTATGGGGTCAGAGCTTTGGGAGCTCAGTTATGAAAGGGATACAAGACCTATGGTGTCAGAGCTTTGGGAGCTCAGTTATGAAAGGGATTCAGGACCTAAGGGGTCAGAGCTTTGGAAGCTCAGTACAGATAGGATCCAGACCTACGGGGGCAGAGTTTAAGGAGCCTAGGACAGGCACTCAGGACCCAGAAGGTCCAGCTCAGGGAGCTAGACAGATGAGTCAAGACCCTGCAGAAGGGGGTCATGTTTGTGAGACAGAGTTGAGCTTGCAGACTATTAGGGAAATACAGAATAAAGCTGTATCCTACTGAAAAGCAGGTGGGGCGTCTAAGGATCAGACAGGACCATGGAGAAACCATAAAGGTAAAATAGTAGCCCCGGCACGACTGCTTAGTTTGCTGTGTCAAGAGGCGCACAGCAGATGACACTGTGCAAGCTCCACGATAAATAGTCTGAGCTCTCAAAATTGATGGCATCCGCATTTGAGGGATATCACCAAGTACTTTGTTGCAACATATGAGACATGTAATCAGTTCAACCACAGAGCCGCGCTGAAGGTGGGGCTAGGGGGATTTCCAGTTCCAGATGCTCCCTGGAAAGAGATTGTTGTTGATTTCACAGATATGGGAGCTGACAAAAGAGTTGAAGGGAAACAATATTTACTTGTCTGTGTGGATCCGTTTTCCAAATGGGTATAGGCTGTGCCCACAAAAACAGAGACTGGTAAAGAGGTAATCAAATGGCTCACTAGAGAAGTGATCCCTCGGGTTGGGGTACCTGAGATTATCAGATCTGATAATGGAACACACTTCTCTCTGGTTGAGCAGATGTTTGGGATAAAACATAAGTTTGGGGCTGTCTATCATGCAGCCTCTAAAGGGCTTGTTGAGCCTGCAAACAGAACTATAAAAGAAGGGCTCATGAAAGTCTGCGCAGACACTAACTTAGCCTGGGTTGGAGAGCTCCACCTATTGTATTGTTCAACCTCAGGTCCACTCCGAATGCAACGCTTAATGTAACCCCACATGAAATCCTGACAAGGAGTAAGATGCCCTGTCCTCTAACTGTTCAAAGGTCAAAGTGTTTATTTGTCATATGCACAGTTAGGAAACATGTTTCCCTCTAGCTTTTATGCCTAGAGATTTAACACCTCTTCTTTTACAGCATGCTGACATGAGTGAGTATGTCAGACAATTGAACAACGGTGTGATGAGTGTCTCTGAACAGGTTATTGCGAGGCCCAACGGGGGCCGCGGGGGGCGGGAGCCAATCCCAGCCAGCTGCAGGCGAGAGGCGGGGCACACCCTGGACAGGTCGCCAGTCCATTGCAGTGTCTTTGAACAGGTTATTGAAATCCTGTGCAGGGACCAACCTGAGGAACCAACACCATCTGCAGTGGACAGCTGGGTCTATCGAAAGGTGCATAAACTTCACTGGTCAGATCCACGTTTGTTTAGGTCCTTATAGGGTAGCAGAAGCTACCACACACTATGTTAAACTGTGGCTCACTGAGAACAAGCTAAGTAACTGGATCCATAAGACACATTATTCTCCAGCTGAAGATCCAGCTGGACGAACAGTGAATGAGGTCAGGGCTGATTTAAGAACCTCCTTACCTGAGTCCATATACAATCCCATAGAATCAGAGCCACGGTTAGAAGAGGACCTACACTAGTGTAATATTTATCAGAGAACAAAAGTGTTGAAAGGGACAGCAGACAAAATGCCTACTCTAGCAAGTTTAGGCAGTTGTCCTGGTATGGTTCTCTGTGTACTGGGCCTCATTAGCCTAGTTATAGTGGTACCCATATTGTGATGGGAAACAAGGTCCCACATACGCCGTGAGAAAAGAGCTAATGTCCTGATTTCACCCAAGTTGGTTTTTTGATTTGGGTGAAATTTCCACTTTAATGATAGACGCATGTGACATTCTTGAATGCTACGGGTGGCCTCAGCAAGGGCAATTAAGACAGTTTGATAAATACATTTGTATATTGTCCTATGTTCATTTTAATGTTCAGAGTCTTACTAATCTTACTAATCTCACTAATCTCACTAATCTTACCAGAGATTTAGTTGTTGGGTTTCAGGAGCAACTGGCAGCCACTTCTCTTATGTCGTATCAAAACAGATTGGCATTAGACTTCATTCTGGCTGAAAAAGGGGGTGTTTGTACTATGATTGGGCAAGAGTGTTGTACTTACATTCCTAATAACACTGCCCCTGATGGCTCCATTGCTAGGGCCCTGACAGGGTTAAAAATTTTATCAGAGGAGATGGCTGAACATTCAGAAATTAAAAATTACATAGATGATTGGTTGGTTAAAATTTTTGGCAAGTGGAAAAATTTTGTGGTTTCTTTTGTGGCAGCAGTTAATTTGCTGACCTTATGTGGATGCACTGCATCCCCTGCATTAGGCATCTTTGTCTAAAGTGTATCACCACTGCCATTGATAATAGATACCCATTGACTCCTGCCTATGAGATGGTTCAATACCACTCTCTATGAGAAACCATGACCATGATCTCTCTCACTGAGTCTGAGATTGAAGAGGATCCCTTCGATGGGGAAGAAGACCATGATCTCCCTGCATATTATTGCTAAGGGTTAATACATATCCACATATATTCTTGCATACACGTAGGTGGTGTGGACTCAGGTGTGTGATTGATTTTGATTATTGAGTAGAATTTTGTGATAAATGTGTGATACTGGAAGATCTTTATCTCCAGCATAATGGATTCCTCCTGCAAATGTTATGATTAACCAATGATTGTTTGCTACATGTTGTTTAGACATTTTCCACATTTTTGTCTGAAAAATGCTATAATTGCAACAAAGACTCAGCTTTCACATAGAAGATTACATATAGGACCACTGCAATGAAGATTCAGCTTACATGCCATTATTTTATGTTATTATTTCAGACTTCGCCCTAGGTACTCAGCTCTGGGCTTTCCCTGGAGGGGGTGGTATGGAGGTGTTCTCTCCTCCTTGGATGCCTAATCTGGGACAACAAGGACATTTGATTTAGGTTGACATGATAAAAATCATGTCAAAAGGGGGAATTTGTTAGAAATTAGTAAATCAGTCAGGTAATTATTAGACATTAATGTGTTGAATCAAATGTGTTAGTAATGCAATTTAGTAAGATTCAAAGTCTGCTCTAGTCTGCTCTATTTCAAGGTTAGCAGTAAGCCACGACACCAATTGTTTTCCTGTATTAATCTTGTGTTGGAATACCATGTCTAAATAAATAAGTGAACATCTTAGCTACACACCACGTGACAACATACACACACATTGAGCTACCTCATTTTGTTATGACTAGGTAACATGCAGCTGCTTCAAGCCTGTGGAGCTCTAGATAAGAAATGGAGTCTGCTGGACAGACTTTATCTGTGTGAGGGGGAGGCACAAAACTGATAAATGTATTAGGCTCTGTGTTTCCAGGAGCTGCTCTCTCTAGCAGCCAGAGTGTGTGTGTCTCTGGAGGAAGGAACAACCCAGGTTGTGTTCTGTAATATTTATTTGGGGCTTTAAAAATAAATCGGCACTAAAATGCAGGAAGACGGACTCCTTTGTTATTCAGATCTGCCCAATGAAAGAACTTGGGTATTACATAGTCGAGGACGATGGCGGGCTTCCTGCCATGGTGCTCCTTGTGGAATTTGGGCTGCGCATGCAGCGTGCTCAGGAGCAGCACGTTCTTGTTCCTCTTGGCGAGGTAGGACACCAAAGCGGCGTTGCGCGTGAAGGCAAATGTGGATGAGAAGACCTGGCGGCCAACAAAAAAATTAAATAAAATACAATCAAATAAAATAAAAAACCAAACCGCAAAAGCCAATCTTTGCTACTGGGGTTTGGGTTTTATTTAAATTTTTTATTTTTATTTTCCCCTGTCCAGCTTGCCCCCTCCACCGCAGTCTGTACATACCTTTGAAGGGAACCAGCTGCTTGTCCACGTCACGTGAAGCCCCGGGTTGTAGACCCAGTGCACGGCCGCCAGCCGCCTGGCGGCGCACCTTGCCACTGGCGTCTCACGGTCGTTGAAGCGCAGCAGCCTCCCATAGATGTGAAAGAGCTTGAGCGGCATGGTGGCGTGGAAGATCGGCCTCCCGCTCTCGGCGTGCCACAGGCTGACTTGTACACACCTACCAGGATCAGCAGGCCCACATAGGCATGCAGGTTGGTCCCGTACATCATCCACCAGGCACCGGCGTACCTGTGGCAGCCCTTGCGGTTTGTCTCCTCCACAACGATGCTCTCTATCGCTGGTGTGACAGCTCATTTGTGTAACGGTGTGTAATTAGGATAATCACCTTTATTGGCCCAGTATGTTACACACAAGGAATTTGTTTCCGGTACAGATGGCAACCATCTGCAGCACCAACTCAACCGATGGCTCTAACCATCGGTTCAGTGTCTTGCCCAAGGACACTTCGACATGTGGACTTGGAGACACCGAGATTCGAACCTTCAACCTTGTGGTTGAAAGACGACTGCTCTACCCATCGCACTGTCACCTCCCTTATGGTTTAGTTAGATGTTATGATGGGTTAGGTGTTAGAAATTCTAAAACTCTCCCCGTAATCGTCCGTTGACTATATGGTTTGGGATAGCGGGTCAAAAGTGAGGGCACGGGCCAACGCTTGTCATTCTGGCTCATGTAAAGGTGTGCTGCCCTGGGTTTTGGTGTGGTGGTTGTGCTTTCCTGTCTGGTGCAGTTTTATGTTCGTGCTGTGAGCTGTGTTTGCTTTAAGTTTGAGTGCTGGTTCAGCCAAGGTTTCCGTTTTAGGATATTACGTTCCCGTGGGGAGTTTTATGTTTGAGTTTGGATTTTGTTTAAATTTCATGTTTCTGTGTATGTACACATGTCTGCGAGTAGGTGTGGTGGTGGTGGGGGGTTGTTTTGTTTTGAGGTCACAGGTTAAGGTTAGGCATTGGGCTTGTGAAGGTTATGGTCAGGGCCAAGGTACGGGCTGGGCCTAAAGGGTTTGTGTCTAAGGAGGGGGTTAAGGTTAGGCATTGGACTTGGGGTGGTTGTGGTCAGGGCAAGAATATGGATTGGGTCTAAAAAGGATTTTGGGTCCAGGATGGGTTAGGGCTAGGCATTAATGTGTGGAATGGTTATGGTCGGGGTAAATGTATGGAGTATGAAATGGTTATGGTTAGGGTAGAGTTAATGTTTCAGGGGAAGAGGGTTTGGGGTCTGGGTCCTTGGTTAGGATTAGGCATGTAGAGTCCAAAGTGGTCAAGATTAGGGCCAGGGTAACGCGGTTGGGTGGTTTAAAGTTAGACGTTATGGTTAGGGCACTCTCTAGTAGGTATTTTAAAGCACTCTGTCTAATGGGCTTTAACTTTCCTTTAGTACTGAGTAGATAATTATTAGGTCTATTTTAGGTGACTTATTTTGCCTACTGTGTTTTAACACAGTACTCTGTCTAATGGGCTTTAACGCTCCTTTAGTGCTGAGTAGATAATAAGTATTAGGTTTATATTAGGTAGCCTATTTTGCCTACTGGGTTTTAACACTAGTAGGTATTTTGAAATACTCTGTCTAATGGGCTTTAATGCTCCTTTAGTACTGAGTAGATAATAGGTATAAGGTCTATTTTAGGCGACCTATTTTGCCTACTGGGTTTTAACACTAATAGGTATTTTGAAGCACTCTATGTGGATACTTGATCTGCTGGGCGTTAGCACTTCGTCAGTACTGTGTAGATAATAAGTATTAGGTATGTTTTAAGAGGGTTATGATGGGTTAGGTTTGGGTTTTGTATTTTGATCAGATGTGAGATTTTTGCATTTTTATTGGCCATTAGAATGATTTGTTTTTGAGGAAAGAGAATGAGAGAACAAAGCCTACTTGACAAGAAGCCTATAAAAACCATGGCAAATATAGTCATAAGTGGCCAGTGTCACAGCTTTTATGGGTTGTCGGAAACATATCTGATTCTGCTTTAAGTAAGCCTTATGTTCTTCCAGAGATTTTTCACAGAAAGCCCTGCGTTTTCTGAGCAAATTGTTTTTTTTGTGGCCTGGGCACTTCTTGCTCAGGTCCTCTATTCTCCTCTCTGGTTTTTGTTTTTGTTCATGCTCAGCCACTTCTGTTCTGTTGACAGATATGCATTTTGGTCTTGCTATACTTCCCCAATTATGTGCTTGGCTTGGGGGCTGTGACTGGTAGTGGTGCTGGGCTCCTAAAGCTAGGATCATTTCTTATTCTGGCCTCATCTCTGATGAAGGTGGAAAATACAGAAAAGGGTGAAAATGACACTAAATGTTCCTGTTTATACTTCGTTCCATGTGTCATCCATTTCTCCTGCAGGCTGAATAGAAGTCTACTATGGGATGGAGCCCACATGCGGTGTCAAGATACAATAGTCCTGGTATGTAACCCTCACTCCTGGCAGAATCTATCTCTAAAAGAAGATCCCCAAGGTCATGTAGTAGATGAGGGTCTTTGTTTGCAATTCTGGGAAAACATTCAAGCCTGTCAAACAGTGCCTTCTCCAAAGCTTCTGGGGAGCTGTAACACTCTTGTAGCCTGCTCCACACTTTGTCAAGACCTAAAGAAGGGTTGTTAATGTGGACTGCTCATAGGCGTTTTGCATGTTGTGAGGATTCATCCCCCAACCATTTGATCAACAAGTGTAAACCTTGAATGGTGTTTTCAAATGATGACTTTCAAGCCCAGGCCTGTCAGTGAATTTAGTCAGTCCTCCGGTGTGCAGCTCACATCTGGCAAGAAACCTTGTGAGGTCGTGTACTCCTGAATGTTCTTGTAGCTGAATCAAAGGTCTCGTACTTGGTAGTGGTTTAGGTGCCATGAAGCAGTGGGATGGTTGGGATAGGCTGTCCTTTATATTGTTAATGGGAAGCGATGTGTTAGAGCAGGGGTTTAAGACGCACGACCCGCGGGACAGGTCCGGCCCGTTGGGGGGTTCAATCCAGCCCGCAGGATGAATTTTGAAAGTGAAAAAACACATAAAAGACATGAAATAGAATTTTTTAATAAAATGCTATTCCTAAATTATCCACTAGGGGCGCACTGTTTCAGTCAGAGTAGAGGGGTGCACTGTTTTAATCAGAGTAGAAGAAGCAGCACAACTAGTCTACCTGGTCTCCTCGCCCCCACACCCTCATTAGCCAAAATGTTTTTGTCAAAAACGAGAAAAGTGGATGTAGAATGTAGAATTTTCCAAGAAAAATGGACCACTTCCTATTTGTTTACAAAGATAAAATGGAAACCTGTGTGCTTGGTGTGCCATCAACTACTGTCGGTGCTCAAGGAATATAATATTTGGCGCCACTATGAGACTCATCATGGCGAAAAATATGACATCTTGCAAGGACAACTGAAAAAACAGAAGATAAATGAATTGCTGGTGGGTCTGAGGAAACAGCAGTCCCTTTTCACCCGGAGCCGAGAGGTCTGTGAAGCAGCAGTAAAGGCCAGCTACCTAATTGCTAATGAATCAAAAGCCGTTTTCCGATGGTGAATTCGTCAAAACATGTATGATGAAGGCTGCAGAACTCGTGTGTCCTGAGAAGTGACAAGCTTTTGCCAACATTTGTCTGACGTGGAATACTATGGCAGAGAGGATTTCGGAACGGTCGGCAGATTTGGTCAGCCAGTTGAAACACAAATCAAGTCATTTCTTGCATTTTCTATTGCAGTTGATGAGAGCACTGGCATTACTGATGTTGCTCAACTGGCCATATATATTCGTGGAGTTAATGAGACTTTGACCATAACTGAGGAGTTCTTTCGGCTGGTGCCTACGATGGACACAACAACAGCTGAGGACATTTTTTGCTCTGTGGTTAGAGCGCTGGACAGAGTCGAAGTGGATTGGTCCCACGCCGTCAGCCTAACGTGCGCCATCGATGATCAGAAGAAAGGCAGGTGGTGTGACAAAATTCAGAGAGGAAGTACAAGCCACTAATGGGGGTGATAATTTCTGGACATTTTGCTGTATTTTGCACCAGGAGGCATTGTGTTGCAAGTCATTAAAAATGGATCACGTTACGGAGGTGGTTGTCCGAACTGTTAATTTCATCTGAGCCAGAGGCCTGAATCATCATCAGTTTGACCGCCTTCTCAGTGACAGTCACATTTTATTAGTATCTCTTGCCAGGACCCCCTCAAATTAACAGCCCTGGCTGCAAAAATGTTGCGCATGTTTGGGACAACCTACCTTTGTGAACAAGCTTTCTCAGTAATGAACATCAATAAAACAAAATTGTGGCAAAGGCTAACACACAAGCACTTAAATGACCTTCTGGTACTCAGGACAAGGCCTGATGTTGATGCACTTGTGCAGACCAAAAGATGCCAAGTTTCAGGAGCCAAAACAAAGTAGTCTAGACATGACTAACACCTTCAAAATGCTGCTTCAGACACTGATTGCACTTAAAGAATACAGTTCTGCGAAAATGAATGTAGAAATTGTTAAAAATGTGCAATTTAATGTAAGCCAACAGCCTCACTACAAAAGAGTTTGGTTTGGTGGAATCCTATTGTTCATGCAATGCAAGACATTTGCAATACTATACTGAAAAAACTTAGAAAACATCAACTGGACTTAGATTTCTAGGTCGAAGACATTTAACCCCTCATCCAAGACGCTTCATCAGTTCTGACTGACTGGTGTTGAGCCGGAGATATTTATCCCCCTCGGTGGTATTTCAGTACTTTGAAGGCCAACAATGTCCCTTAACGACTGAGTCATTATAGCCCAGTATCGGTGAGAGTTGTTACCTGTCTTTGAATCCTCCCCTGTCGACCTAACTTCTCTGATAA
>NW_018128094.1:157399-158827 GCF_001952655.1 Monopterus albus
TATTTTCAGGCGTTTCTCTCTAACTGAAAGTGGACATGCAATTAGCTGTGCCACTTACTTCCCTGATTCTGTTGTAAAAAACCCCTTACTCATGCTTCAGACATGAGTGACCAGTTCAAGCCCGTCAGACTTCACATCTGTATAATAGCATAAATTAACAGTATCTTATCTATAGTTTCCAGAATGACACTTATCTATGCAATCTATTCTTGCACAATTTTCCAAGAAGATGAAAAATACTACAAGTTGACTCGAAGCTGAATATTAAAACTATAATGCATGCATAAAAGCCAGGTTAATACTGATACATGGTGCTGTTAATGAAACACAGACAGTCATACTAAACTTTATCATTATAAAAGCAAAATAATACTAACAGTAAATAAAACAACTGTAACTCCTGAAATCCAATCCTAACATATCCCAGTTAACTTTAAGCCAAGGAACACCCTGAGGCAGAGACTGGTCCGCCCGAAGGACAAAACACCCAGACATAAATTGTCTCACCAGGCCAGGTACGCAAAGTCCTGAGGAAGATCAACCCCCGCAGAGCAGCAGGACCGGACAACATCCCTGGGACAGCTCTCAGGGCATGTGCCAGCGAGCTGGCTGATGTTCTCACCACCATCTTCAACCTCTCCCTCAGCCAGAGTGTCATTCCCACCTGCTTTAAGACCACAACCATTGTCCCCCTTCCCAAGAAGAGCCGGATCACCTGCCTGAACGACTACAGGCCAGTGGCACTCACCCCAATCATTATGAAGTGTTTTGAGAGAGTGATGCTACCCCATATCCAGAGCAGTATACCGGACACCCTGGATCCTGTCCAGTATGCCTACCGGCCCAATAGAGCCACCTCAGACGCTATCGCAGCTGCCCTCCACTATTCCCTTTCTCACCTGGAAAATGGAGACTCTTACATTAGGATACTCTTCATTGACTACAGCTCCGCCTTCAACTCAGTTGTCCCCCACAAACTGTCCACAGTGGGTCTGCACCCCACCCTCTGTGACTGGCTCCTGGACTTTCTCACTGGCAGGCCCCAGACTGTCAGGATTGGCAATATGACTTCAGCACTGGCAACCCACAGGGATGTGTCCTCAGTCCCATCCTCTACACCCTATTCACCCATGACTGTGTTGCCTCCCACAAAGACAACATCACAAAGTTCGCGGACAACACCACAGTGATAGGTCGCATCACTGGCAGGGACGAAGCAGCCCACAGGAGGCAGGTGGCTGGTCTGGTGTCATGGTGCAAGGACAATAATCTCAGCCTCAACACGGACAAGATGAAGGAGATGATAGTGGACATGAGGAAGGAGAGGAGATCTCATCAGCCACTGTTCATTCGGGGGCTCGAAGTGGAGAGGGTGAGCAGCTTCCAATACCTGGGTGTCCACATCAGTGAGGACCTCACCTGGACACA
>NW_018128094.1:159100-161546 GCF_001952655.1 Monopterus albus
CCTAAACAGCTGACTCAGGATCTACCTCATGTAATTCCATCTGTACTGTTTACATACTCATTTTGCATATGCATAATTGCACACTCACTGCTGAGTATTTGCACCCCATGGCTCCCACGTAGCATATATTCTCTCTGCATTATATTGTGTTCTTGTATTTTTATTTTTTTAAGAATTTCATTGTACAGGGAAACATGTTTCCTAACTGTGCATATGACAAATAAACACTTTGACCTTGACCTTTGACCTTCATACATGGTGGCTTCAATGAGGGCTGTTTCTGCCTCGTGTTGCTGATTGAGTGCTTCTAATATAGCTTCCACTTTAAGTTGTGCTTGCTTTACTCTCATTTCAATTTCCCTTTGAGCAAATGTTGCTCTTACCCAAGCTGCCTCTACCTTTCGCCCATGCGTTGACTATGCTGGCCGATGACTTAGAGGAGCAGTTTGATATTTTTGCCATGTGGGTTTGGACTGATATGCTTTCTTCATTTCACAGATGAGACATGTTCAGGACCTGACAGGCTGTGTGCTTCCACTTGACATTTGTTGCTGTGGATGAAGGCTGCCTTTTCACTGTCCTACCCTGGCTGTTAAGTCAAGCACAGCTATGCAGACAGATAAACTCCTGGACAGGTGACAGGTGTAATGTCTGTTCATTATGATGCTTCCTTCACATGCCCATAAGGAGTGAAACTGAAAGAAATAAACATGTCTCTCATGTACTTAGCTTTAGCATATAGCACACTATCATCATATTCTATGTAAACACATATGTGAGATCAGAATCAGAATCTGCTTTATTGGCCAGGTGTGTCGGACATATGAGGAATTTGACTCTGGTACATCGGCTCTCAATGTGTATGTACATATCCCCATGCAAGAGCAAGTAAACAGTAAACCAGCATAAAGCTGTGTAATATAACAAAATAAGCAGCATTAACAAGCAACAAACAGTGCAAAGAATGCAAAATAAGCAGTAGAAACTGTTAGGGTGATTTTTACTTTACACACTTATGAATGGTTCTACTTTATAGCACACATATGTTTACATACTTATGTCACAGTTATGTTTACATAGTTACATATCACCTTATGTGTTCACTGAACCACTGGTTAATATTTACTGTGTTAGTCACTGAGGCACTGTTCAACATTATAGGGTCTTGTCCACTAAATTACTGAAACTCATTAGATTTACAGCTCTGGCTAAGAGAGTCCAAGGTGAATTTATTATCACCACCGAGCTACTGGAGCCAGGGGAGTTACGATTCACTGGGACTCCAAGGTTAGTTAAACAGAGATTAGATCTGGAGGCTAGTGGAGGAGAAAGCTTCAAAGGTAGGAACATTATGCACTCACACCCACACAGGCAGAACAGTTTTAATGAGTGAAAGGGAGAGCAACGCCTAATATGGAGCAGTTAGTTGGAAACAAAGGAAGAAGTGAGTGTGTATGTAGGAATTAAGGCAGTATAGGTATATTCCCCTTCCTAGGGCGCTGTCCTTGACGATTGGAGCAGAAAGGACGATGAAGGACAGATGGGCTGAAGGACCAGTAACGGGAGAGTTAAGTTTAAACCTTGGCTTCTCCCCAACAGTTTTTGACCAATTATATAGTAGCACCTTTTCATACAAATATTGTATACCGATAAGTTGAGGACAGTCTTTTCTGTTTTTCCTAAACAGTGAAGATCCATGTGCACATGCTAATTTTGATACGTTAATGCATAATAAATTTCACACTGTGAAATATCCTTTTATTAGTCTTCTTTTCAAAATAAAAGAACACGCCTCACAAATTTGGTGACCCCGACGTGATTTTGAGAAGAGAGGAGAGAGGAATGAATTGAATCACAATTGGATCAGCATTGGCTCAGGACTGGAGATTTCCAGCGGGGCCAGCCTGAACCTCCTGCCACCCACAAGACCGGTCTACTAAAAAAAGGTAAGCAGACGCCTGTTGATTTTATCCAAAGATCTGCATATTGAAAATTCGAAATTACAGTGAGGAACAGAAGTATTTGAACACCCTGCGATTTTGCAAGCTCTCCCACTTAGAAATCATGGAGGGGTCTGAAATTCACATTGTAGGTGCATTCCCACTCTGAGAGACTGAATTAAAAACAAAATTTCAGGAAATCACATTGTATGATTTTTAAAGAATTTATTTGTCTTGCACTGCTGAGCATAAGTATTTGAACACCTGAGAAAATCAGTGTTAATATTTGGTACAGAAACCTTTGTTTGCAATTACAGAGGTCAAACGTTTCCTGTAGTTCTTGACCAGGTTTGCACACACTGCAACAGGGATTTTGGCCCACTCCTCCACACAGATCTCCTCTAGATCTGTCAGGTTTCGGGGCTGTCGCTGAGCAACGCGGAGTTTAAGCTCCCTCCAAAGATGTTCTATTGGATTGAGGTCTGGAGACTGGCTAGGCCACTCCA
>NW_018128094.1:161726-163704 GCF_001952655.1 Monopterus albus
GGACCCAAAGGAGTCTTGGTACGGTAAGGCTCCAAGTTTATTAAAATAGATTAGACGTAGATGAGAGAGCTTCAAAGGGAGAACAGTTATGCACACACACACCCAGGTAAAACAGTTTTAATTAAGTGAAAACAAAGGAAGACGTGAGTGTGTATGTAGGAATTAAAGTAGTACAGGTATTCCTCCTTTCTAGGGCGCTGTCCACGATGATTGGAGCAGAGAGGACGGACGGACTGAAGGATCAATAACGGGAGAGTTAAGTCTAAACCACGGCTCCTCCCCAACTGTTTTGGACCAATTAGATAGTAGTACCTTTTCATACAAATATTGTTACCCACTAAGTTGAAGTCAGTCTTTCTGTTTAGTCTGTCTGATTAGTCTTTCTGTTTAGTCTGTCTGATTAGTAGTTGAGGTCAGTCTTTTCTGTTTTATCCTAAACAGTGAAGATCCATGTATACATGCTAATTTTGATACGTTAATGCATAATAAATTTCACACTGAGAAATATATATCCTCTTATTAGTCTTCTCTTTTCAATATAAAACGAACACGCCTCAACAAATTGGTGACTCCGACGTGATTTATTGAAGAGAGGAGAGGAGCAAATTGGATCAGCATCAGCTCAAGACTGGAGATTTCCAGCGGGGCCAGCCTGCACTCCCAGCCTCCTGTCACCCACAGACTGCGGTCTACTAAAAACAAAAGGTAAGCAGAAGCCTGTTGATTCTATCCAAAATTTTGCATATTGGAAAATCTAAATTAAGTGGGTGAGAGAGAGGTAAGGAAGTTTCAGGACAAACACTCTGTTAAAATTATTGAACTAATATTTTATTTACAAAGTCATTAACGGATCAAAATTAAATCCTGATCAGGCTTGCAAAAGTGTACTGAGACATGAGCAAGTAAAATTAATGCATGCAGAAACTCGCAAAAGTGTACTGAGACATGAGCAAGTATAAACTATGAGAGATTTACAAAAGTGCAACGAGGCATGAGTAAATCTAAAAAAGACAAAGCATAAAAAGGACCCTGTAAACACCCTGACAGAGCTTGATACTCCAGCTGCAGGCACGAATCTGTTCTGTTATAGGTCTGGGTATAATATGCGGCGGACTTCGAGAGTCTGTTACAGATGAGTAACTGTCATCTGTACTCCTTGAAGTGACTGCCTGGAAATTACTGAGAATCGGCATTATATTAGGAAAAACTACCCATTTTTGTGTTAAAGTCTGTCTGTGTGTGTGTTATCATAGGTACTTTTGACTGTGTGTTAGAGGAGCTCCTACTTTACTGTGCTGGAAATTGTCTGAGTGTGTGTGGACAAGTTAACTATGTGCTTTTGGTGTTGTGTAAAAGATCTTTCCCTCTTTTCATTGAACTACAGCTGTGAGCGTGTGTGAGTGAGATAATTTATGGGCATTGGCGTTGTGTAGATAAGCTACCCCTCTCATTGAGGCATAGTAAAAGTGAGAATAGGCTATTTTGTGTGTTTAAAGGGGTTGACATGGACATGAGCAGTAAGTAGGGAGAAATACACAGAAAATATATACGGACATACACCGTACTCTTCTCTATAGCAACACCCAAATAATATTAGGATAGGATAGGAAACCAGAAGAAAGGCAAAAACACTATGGGATGGCTGGGAAGAGCAGGGCCTCATTGCCAGCACACCTGACGAAGCACTCCCCCCTCCCAGAGTAATTATGTGCATTTCCACTCAAGCAACAGGTGCATATAACAAAGCTGTAGAAGACTGGGAGAAGAAAGTAAAATCTACATGGGGTCCTTCTTATAACAGGATGAGGAGATTCAGAGACAGAGACAAAATGACCACTGAAATGTGTAAAATCATGGCAGCAGCGGGGAAGGAACAGACTGGACAAGAGAAGACTGAAGACATAGCCATCCCTAGAGCGCCCCCAATGGCAACAACATCTCTATACCCAGTCCTGCCTATAACACCATCTCCATATCA
>NW_018128094.1:166593-171620 GCF_001952655.1 Monopterus albus
TGTCTTTATAGCAATAATACATTTGAATTAAATGGAAAAATTTTACAATATTCAGTATTTCTAACTACAGTTTCCCTTTGACAAAGCTATCTCCACTCCCCTTTTCTGTTTTGCTGAGTGAGAGGGATTTCTTGAGACACACACACACACTCACACACATATACCCAGGCAGAGACAGTAGTTCTTCAAAAGAGTTGCAAAATAAAAAGAGTTTCATTACAATTGCTCAGTTGGCATTTTCACATTAGTATATTCACACTAATAGGACTATACTTACATAGTCATATTCACAGTTAGGAAACGTGTTTCCCTGTACAATGAAATTCATACTTTGCACATGAATGCCACAAAAATACAAGTGAAATACAAAGTAGATAAATAAGTAACACAAAATCTAAGGCACTTTAAGCAGCAAATGCAGCAGTATAATAAAAATATATAAGAATATAATAGAGAATGTATGCTGCATGGGAGCAGCATGTGCAGGATAGGGCTGAGTCACAAGCATTTCACAAAAAAAAGGTGTCTTTATAGCAATAATACATTTGAATTAAATGGAAAACTTTTATAATATTTAGTATTTCTACCTACAGTTTCACTTTGGCAAAGCTATCTCCACTACCCTTTTCTGTTTTGCTGAGTGAGAGGAATTTCTTGAGATACACTCACACATATATACCCAGGCAGAGACAGTAGTTTTTCAAAGGAGTTGCAAATAAAGAGTAAACTGGTTTTCTATCACATTTGCTCAGTGGGAATTTTCACATTGGTATATTCACACTAATAGGACTGTACTTACGTAACACAGTGAAGAGAACTATTTTCTGTGAACGTGAAGAAAAGTAATTAAAGGAATGGAGGAAGTTAAAAGTTTGGGACAGCTTAAAGAATGGGTTTTGGGAGAAATGACTAGAAAAGCACCAGAAGGACAAGGAAAACAGAAAAGAAAAAAAGCAGAAAAATTGTGGGGGTACTGGGAAGAGCAAGGTCTCCTTGCTAGTACATCTAATTCAGCACTCCCCCCTCCCAGGTAATTATGTACATTGCCACCCAAGCGACAGGTTCCTACAACAAAGCTGTAGAAGATTGGGAGAAGGCTGGGAAATGTACTTGGGGTCCTACTCACAACAGGATGAAAAAACTCAGAGACAGAGACACAATGACTACTGTAATGTGTAAAATCATGGCAGCAGCGGGGAAGGAACAGCCTGGATGAGAAGATTAAAGACATGGCCATCCCTACAGTACCCCCAGTGGCATCAACCTCTCTATACTCATTTCTGACTGCAGCACACCCTCCATATCAATCTCTACAATCCAAAGCCAGACCACCAATTCAGGCACCTCTGGTGGATGTAGAGGTGAAAGGGGGGACTCTAACTCTAGACATTCCATCAGTGTAAGCTATTCCATTAGTGAGAGATACATCAAAATCGGACTTAGAGACACGAATGGCTCAGATAGCAGAGACTATGAAGACAATTATTGTAAATGATCACGACCAAGTAGTTTGTTTAACTGAAGAAGTGGCAGAAATGTCCCAGAGACAACAATGATGGAAACACCTTGTCCCAGCACACACTCACTTCATCTACCTGGACTCACTGTAACATCTCATCTGAATGAACCATGTGTAAAGCCTATTCCTCTCCAGCAGAGGGAGACACAGTACCCTGAGGTGTATGTTTATACTCTAGGATCCTACCACCAAAGAAGACCTGAAGATTATGACTATTATACACAGTAGGATTAAAAGTTGTACAAAATAACCCAGAGGCATGGTGGCCTACTACATGCCATACTACGGAAGGAGTAATTACTGGACATTTCTCGGGAACAGTAACCCCAGGGATGCAAGGATCCACACCACAAGACCATTTGAAGCCTACAGCAGACTCCTCTCACTGCCAGCAGCGGATACATCATGTGATCACTAGAGGTAAAAAAATTTGTATGTTGGAAGGACAGACAATGGGTGAATCCCTCTGTGCTGGAGACATGAGAGCCTTGTTTGGGAAAACTGAAGGCATGGAAATAGCGGACATTACATCAGCGCATCCTGACTCCACCCCGCTCAATTTATTCAGGAACAACTTATGAGGCATCTTGAGAGGAAAGTATTCCACTGAAAGGACTGTGGACAGTGTGGGAGACATCAAGATGAAGGATGATGAAGGCATTCTGGAGTATCTGAAGAGGGCAGCAAACCTGTGGGCAAAATATACAGGGGCCAGACATGACTCCAGTGACGCCATTCAAGCTTTATGGAGGATGCAGTGTGTGAAGGGACTGCTGGATGACGTACAAACTGCCTTGGTTGAAGTAGTTGGGCTCCCTAAGCTGCCTTATAAAATGTGGGTAGAGAACCTGGAACACCATCACAGACAGTATCAAATGAAGAAAGAGAAAGAATAGGAAGAGATGAAGACCCTTTCAAAAAGGTTGCTGAAACAGCAAGTCCGAGCAAATGATGTCACAAATACCAAAAAACTCTAGACAAAAGCCAAGCAGATGATGGTGATTGAAGCTCCTGACGAGAAAGACTGGAAAACAGAAATGGTTAAAGCAGTGAGTGAAGCAGTTGCAGCTCAGCTGAACCCTACTCCACCCCCACCTACACAGTATGGACCTTACTTTCCCAACCAACAACCACAGGAGGTGCAATGGTATAGTAGTGGAGGAAGAGGAGGACCAAGAACAGGGTGGCGTGGGGCTTGTTATGTTTGTGGACAACAAGGCCATTGGGCTTCAACTTGTCCTTCCCTTGGGGGACCCCAGAGACAGCCGCAAGCTCAGTTTCAAAGGAGAAAGGGTGGAGGCCCACAACGAGGACATGGGGGACCTCGCCTCCCATACCCTGCTCAAATGCCTGCCCAGGCTTGGGAGCAGAAGCAAGATTACTGAAGGTGTCCGGGAACCAATGCAGGCCAGTGCTGTCCTCCTATGACAGAACCAATGGTGGCCTGCGACATTAATGGCAAGACTCACTGGCTGATGGCTGATACTGGAGCTGCATATTCATGCATTAACACTTTGTTTCCACTCTCAGCTAAGAGCCTTGCTGTCGTTGGTGTCTCAGGGAAACCTCAATATCAAACATTTACTGTTCCATTGGCAGTAACACACAACGGACAAGCGTTAACCCATCAATTCTTATATGCTCCTGATTGCCCCTTCAATCTCTTGGGCAGGGACTTGCTCTCAAAGTTGAGCATGAATATGAATAAGCCAGGAACAATTTATTACCTGGTGGAATTCAAAAACTATTTAATGAAAGGGAAGGGGGGATACAATTTAAGGGGTAAGTTAAATTTAAAAATTCATGCTATACGTACAACCAAAAAAAGATTTTGTATTTCCATAAGTGGGGTAAAACTATGGAATAATTTAAGTGCGGACATAAAAAATAGTAATAGAATTGACGAGTTTAAACATAAATATAAAGGTATGTGTCAATCAAGATATATGCAAGAACAGGCTTAATGATTAATTATATGGAACATTGTGGGTGTGGTGTATGAATGTTAATACTCTGTAATAATTCTTTAATATATTACTTGTGTGGTGGAGAAGATAATTATTTAAGAATGTAATTATGTAAGAATGTTAACACTCTGTTATAATTCTTTAGTATGTTACTTGTGTGGTGTAGAAGATAATTATCTATGTAGAGATACTGCTTGCAAACCAATGATGGTAAGATGATGTCAGAGGGCAGGACTGGATAAGTCTGACTTCTTCCTACTCCATTCAAGCATGTACTAGGTATAAGCAAATTGATATTGGATTAGCATTTGTTGGATATGTGTAAAATTATGTGTGTTGATATATCAACTGTCTTTACATGCTTGAAAGAATAAATAAATCAAATCAAAATCAAATCAAATCAAATATCTATTGCAGCCCAGACGGTCTCCACCTTTCCTCCCTAACACCGCAGCAGTTGAGCCGGGATATTCACACAGAGTTACTATAAACATGGCACCCACACCAGAACCAGTTGAACCATTTACTCGAGTATATTGGATGAGACTCCTCCAAAATGGACCTGAGACACCTCACATTCAATTTGAATACATGCTATGGAAACCATGGCTCCAGACCCCACACCCTTACAGAGCCCCTTTGGATGCTCTGCACTGTACCTTAAACTACCTCACCCAACCAGATGAACTATATGACCAAGCCTGGAGAGAAGAGCTTCATAGCCAGAAGCAGAGGCTCAAACTCAGTTCTATGTTTGCTGGAAAGGATGGTGTTGCAGCCTATTGTGAACTTTCTGAAGAACAAAAGAGCTGGTTCGCCTTAGAGACTGACTCTAGCCCTCATGTCACCCTTGCCATTGGAAGTAACTATGAAGCGAGATCCCTTGGGCCCATGGTGAAAAGAGCACTGAAACTCACATGGGACAGTACAGCTGCTCCTAATGTGTGGAAGGCCAGAGAGGAAGACGTGGTGTATTGGCACACCCACCACAGAAGACGTCCTATTTGAAGACAGACCTTCCTCGGTTCCATGGCAGGGAAAAGACTGATCATCCGGACACATCCAGACTGCTAGAGAGCATTCCTAGTCACATCTGGACATCATCTCCTCATGATGTAGGACTTGTAAATACCACCCCTATTCACATCTCCCTAAAACCTGGTCAGGAGCCAGTGTGGAGACTTCAGTACCATCTTAATACAGAACAACAAGATGGCATTGCTGATACATTTTAAGGACTGTTGGATGCCGGTGTTATCATCCCATACAAATCAGCCTGGAACACTCTGCTTTTGCCTGTCACAAAAGGAGAAGGTAAAGGATGGAGGATGGTTCAGGACTTCAGACCTGTCAATGATGCCACTGTTCCACAGGCTCTTCCAGTGCCTGACCCATACTTGGCGCTTCAGAACATTGGGCCTCAACATCAGTATTTCACAGTGGTTGATTTGGCCAATGCTTTTTTCTGTCTTCCTCTGGACACAGAGTCAATGAAGTACTTTGGATTCACATATAAGGACCAAACCTTCACCTACACTAGG
>NW_018128094.1:172094-173767 GCF_001952655.1 Monopterus albus
ACCCTCTAGTTGCCCCCACGACAAGCCGGTCACTGTACAACAAATGCTGGCATTCCTGGGACTCACAGGCTACAGTAGAAACCACATTCCTGGGTATGTGGATCTCACTCAACCTCTCAGGGATATGATCTCTGAAGTGGGCAACAGAAATCTTACTGCTGAGCTTTTATGGACTCCTGCAGGAGAAGAAACCTTTACACAGACAAAACAAGCCCTGGCGCAAGCAGAAGCACTATCATCTCCAGACTACACACAACCCTTTCACCTTGATGTTTCTCAAAAAGCTGGAATAGTGAATGCAGTGCTTTTCCAGAAAAAAAAGAGGGAAAGGAGGGTACTGATGTACCACAGTTCAAAACTTGTCAACATGGAAACAGGACAAGCAGGATGCACAAGATATCTAGCAGCTCTTGCTAGAGCAATCACAAAGACAAGCCCCACTAAACATTTCTAATACATAAAGTATCTATCCAATATCTATCTGACTAAAAATACCTAACAACCTTTTCATCAACAAGAAAAACTAAGATCTTTGAGACACTGCTGCAGCCCCATATTACATTCCACATTGAAGGGATAAATATGGCAGGAGGACTCAAAACAGGTACTGGCCAAGTACACAACTGTGCAGAAAAAGCAGAGACAGATATAAAAATCAGAATAGACCTGGCAGCTGAGCCTATCCCAGATCCTGATCTGACTGACTGTGACTGCTACAGAGGAGATAGCAGTAATGTGGCGTCATATGCAGTAGTCGAACAAAACCCAGCTATAAAGACATACATTACAAGGGACCAATGAATCATCCCCCAACCAGCTTCAGCCCAGTTAGCAGAAATCATTGCATTGACAAAAGCATTGGAACTGGCAGAAGGAAAGAGAGTGAACATCTACACAGACTCGATCTATGGGCATGGAGCAATACATGTAGATGGGCCACAATGGATCAGAAGGAATTTCTTGACCACTGCCAACACTCCTGTAAAACACCAAGCACAACTTGAGAAGCTGGTGAATTCAGTGCATCTGCCCGCTGCTGTGGCAGTGATGAAGTGTAAGGGACATCAGAAACTTAACTCCAGCATCGCAGAAGGAAATGATGCTGCAGATACAGCCACCAAAAAGGCAGGAGGATACACCACAAAACAGATGGTCATGAAAGACACCCAAATACCAGAATTAACGGAAGAAGACATCATCAGAATACAAGAGCAAGCAGGCCCTTATGAGCAAAGTGAGTGTATAAGGAAAGGAGCCACTCAGAAGAATGGACTATGGAGATCACATGATGGGAGACTGGTTGCACCTGCAAAACTCTGCCATCTACTGCTAAAACAAGCTCACGGCCCTGCACGTGAAAGCAAGAAGAGAACTCAGAGCAACGTTGAGACTAGCTGGTGGCATCCCCACATGACAGCTATGGTAGACAACTATGTCACCGATTGTGATACCTGCAATAGTCACAACCCGAAGCCAACATATAAGTGCCCAATGTGAAGATTTCCTGTACCAGAAGCCCCATTCCAAGACATCACCATTGACTTCACAGGACAAGGGGATACCGATACTTGTTAGTGATGGTCGACCGATTTACTAAGTAGGTAGAGACTATCCCTTGTAGAAAAGAATCAGCACAGACAGTGGCTAAGGGGTTAAAAAATGAACTCATACCT
>NW_018128094.1:173911-177810 GCF_001952655.1 Monopterus albus
TGGCTTTTGTAGCTGAAACTATCCTGAACTTATAAAGATGTGAAAATTGTCTCATTCGTCCCCACAAAGTAGGTAAAATGAGCAGGTGTGTGTGTGTGTGTGTGTGTTTGAGTGAGTGTGTGTGTGTGTGTGTGTGTGTGTTGGTTTTTATGGTATCTTGGGACAAATCACCTGACTACGTACCTGGGAAGTTGGACCCTTGGGTAATGTTGGGTCCATTCGATGGTCCTCACAATTCGGAGAGTGTGACTGCATTTGTTAGTGTCTAAATAACATATTTTCGTCTTTTCTTCAAAAGTCCTACTTTACCACTTGACCTGATTTTTGTGTATCCCAGTGTATAGCACAGCGTCCTCTCAGGATGGTGGGTAAAGTGCAGTTTCATACATATTTTTGATATACTCTGAGATTTTGGCGGGCTTTTTGTGATTGGCTGTTATTTGCATGTGGGCGGAACCTTTCATGCAGTGAACTTCAAGGCCAGCCCACACATACGTCATTTAGCTTAAACCCCCGATGGTAACAGTTTGGCCTAATGGATATACTGCCCAAAGGATAACGCATATGCAGGTAAGCATTTGTGTTTTGGTGTAAAAAAATAAGAGAAGACAGCAAGCAGTAAACAAGACAGCTAGCAAATTAATTCTTAATTCTTTTTTTCGTCGACTTCGTTTGCACTTGAGATGCCTAGCATTATATTGTGAACATGCTTCTAGCCCACTAGCCTTGTTAGTCCACATTTGACAATTTGTTGATTCGGTTTTTTGCTTAATAAGAGGCAGCAGTTTATTAAATTTTTCAGGTTCAGGCATATTGTTTTATTGCTAGCTGGTAGGTAGCTGGATAAGTCAGCCAGAGGTGACTGCTTGCTGCTTAGCTTTACATGTAGCTAACTAGTTAAATGCCGCCATTCATGAAAGACAGGACAAAAAATGCAAAGTAAAACTGAGCGAATGGACTGCTTGCTGCTCAGGTCTGTTTCTGAAGGGATGCATGATATTGACTTGTATTTTACAACCAAAAGAAGCCATTTTATTGCAATAATTGGGCTAATCAGAGGCGGCTCTGCTCTTTAAGCATGTCGTTAAGCATCCACTCCTGCATGCAGAGGGAGAGAGGAGGTTTAGAGGACAGTAAGATAAGCTGGCAGTTCAGGTTTGTCTCAAATAACAAGGAAAGTGGACATTTCATTATTCATTTACTGTATAAGAGCTATGGATAAGCAAATTTGCTATGCTCATATATGAAGTTACAGCCATCTTATTTCAGTATGTTAATGGGATTGTACTAACTTTAGTTTGACATACTAATAAGACATGAAAAGGCGGAGACGTATTAACCCAAACGATGATGCAAAATATTATGTTCAGTCTGGACGTGACAAAGGTGGTCTGGACATTCAATATATCAATGCCTGTAAAGGTAAATGAAATCTTGTGATATTTTTGTGATGACAAATTTTTATAAATATGCTATTTAAAATAGACCCTAACCTTTTGTCACATATCTGGAATTTGTGTATTAACTAGGTCGTGGCCTCTTCACTTCTACTTCATTTACAAAAGGAGATTTTGTCTGTGAATATAGAGGTGAACTGATTAGCCAGCAGGAGTGCAAGAGAAGACAGCGGCTGTACCATGAACACCTGAAGGTGTTCATGTTTGAGTTCAAGTATAATGGAAAACTATGGTGGTAAGTATTCTATATCAGTACAAAATATTAGAATGAAATAGTGTGAATAGCAGGTAAACATTTTCCTCAACACAAACATGAAAAGCTTTCAATCAGTAGGATTCTGCAAATATACACACTGGAATAACCTCCCAAAACTCTCAGGGTTGCATAGGATTATGTCAAGACATAGTCAGTCCTGTACCTAACAGGTAAAGTACCCTTATTCACCCGCTGGGGTCGTCTGGGTTTGATATTACCTTCATTTTCACCATCAGTTTCAGAACCGCATGAACATACAGATTCGTCAACCGGATCATCAGCCAACATCTCATTATCCTGGTCCATGATATCTGTCTCTAATTCACCCTCCCTTCCACCTTGATGGTCTGCGGCCGTAGGGGGTGTGCATGTAACAACTGGGACTGCAAAAATGTCAGACCCTTCTGCATCAGTGTGTTCCTGATCTGCGTGTTCATGTCCTGTTTTGTGAGGTAATGGTGATGACTGAAAAGTGCAATGCCTAAGTTGATCTCTGTGTACAACTTTACATGGGCCCCCCTTCTCTGGGCGAATCGTGTAGACTGGAGTGTCTGTGTGATTCTGCTTCACTACAATGTAAGGCAAAGTTTCCCAGTGATCCTGTATCTTATTCCTTCCCCTATGTGAATGGTCCCGTAACAGGACACGGTCACCAGGTCTCATCAGTGCGCCATGCGATCTGCGATCATAGGCTCTTTTTCTCCGTTTTGAATCTTCCTGTGCTGCTGAGTTGGCCACTTCAACAGCGGTTTTTAATCTATCATGATGCTCTTTAACCCAGTCATCGAGATTGTCGACTCCACTGTCCTCCAAGTCTCTCCCGCTAAAGAGGTCCAGTGGCATCCGGGCGTCTCTCCCAAACATTAAGTAGAATGGCGAATAGCCAGTTGAGGCATGGGCACGGCTATTATAGGCCATAACCCACTCAGGTAGGTACTGTTTCCAGTCTCGTTTCTTTTCTGGGGGTAATGTCCTTAGCATGTCATGCATGGTTCTATTGAATCTTTCGCACTGTGAGTTGCCCTGCGGGTGGTAAGGAGTCGTGCGACTTTTTCCAATCCCATAGACTTTACACAGTTCCTTGATGACACTGGCTTCGAAGCATCGACCTTGGTCGGAATGTAGCCGTGCCGGACAACCATAGTGAGCGAACCAATTTTGCACAAGGGCTCTTGCCGTGGTGTGGGCAGTCTGATTTCTGGTTGGCACTGCTACTGTGAAACGGGTGAACATATCGGTCAAGACCAGAACATTTTCATATCCTCCCACGGATTTCTCCAGAACAGTATAATCCATTGCAAGGACTTCCAACGGTGCAGACACATTGGTGCATACCATTGGGGCTCGGAGTTTAGGAAAGACATCTTTTGCGAGGGTGCACCTCTTGCATTCCTGAGTCCAGTTTTGGACATCCTTGCTCATTGTCAGCCAATAATAACTTCGCCTCATGCACTCCAGCATGCTTCTCTTCCCGAAATGACCACAGTGATCAAGCTGACTCTCATACACTTTGTGGCGTAAGGATTCTGGGACCACTAACTGACAAATTTCTTCTCCATCACGAGGATCAAAGACTGTGCGGTACAACACCCCCTTTTTCAGTTGGAGTCGTGTGAATTGTCTAGCAAGTTTTTTTAACTCTACGTCCATGTTGCGTAGCTCAGCTGGATGCAGGTTTTTGTTAACTAGAACAGCACGGTAGACAGGGGCTACATGAGGGTCAGTCTTTTGTTGCTGCTCTACGTCATCCCAGCTGTATCCAGGGACCTTCTTGGTCATCGATGCTCGAACCAAGGCTTGTACATTCTGCTGCTGTTTGGTCGTTGGCCACAAGCATGCACGCACCTCACCCGCATCCATCTTAATGAAGTCATTAGCAAGGTCCTCTCGTTCAGGCTCCTCAATGGTGGGCATCCTTGACAACACATCTGCATTTGTGTTTTGTCGCCCTGGTTTATAGTAGACCTCAAAATCAAACTCCGCCAGTTGAGCCAGCCACCGCTGTTCGACAGCGCCTAGATTTGCTGTTTCCAAGTAGCGCAGGGGGTTGTGATCTGTAATCACAGAGAACTTGGAATAGATCAAGTATTCCTTAAACTTTTCAGTTACAGCCCACTTTAAGGCCAGCAGTTCTAGCTTGAAAGCGCTGTAATTTCGGTCGTTCCTTTCTGATCCACGAAGACCCC
>NW_018128094.1:186610-199024 GCF_001952655.1 Monopterus albus
TGCAGAAAAGCGCCAGCCAGTGAAGAACCATCCAAATGTATCTGAGGTAAAACTGGCATCAAACCTTTTCTTTGAACACAATTGTTTTATCCAATTAAAATAAGTCAACAAATATAATAGTTTTGACAAAACATGCCACAACAATGCCTGATTTCATTGCATGTTTTAATTATTATTGAACTGCTCAGACTGCATGGGACAAAGAAATGATTCAGTCAAATTTTGCCAACAGTGTCGACACCGGCTAGTGTGCACAAGTGTATCTTCCTTGGACAAGTGTATTCATTGTGTAGGACCTGTCTCTTCCTTCAAGTGGCTGGGCTATAAATGTACAGGTGAGTTGTTTATTTATTTTTTTAATTGTTGTTTTTCTTTTTCTTTTAACTACAGTAGGTGGCTCAGCAATCAAACAGGACAAGAACAGACTCCAGCGGACAGTCAGGACTGCAGAAAAGATGATCGGTACAAGCCTGCCCTCCAAGGAGGACCTGTACACCTCACAGGTCAAAAGGAGAGCGGAGAAGATTTCTGCAGACCCCTCACATCCTGGACACAAAGTTTGAACACCTCCCCTATGGAGGAGGGTCACTGTGTGCCAGGATAACCAGGCACAAGGACAGTTTCTTTCCCCGGGCCATCACTCTGATGAACACTTGACCCACAACAGTATGACTGGGCAATAACCCTCAGTGCAATACCTTTCCCAGCCATTCCCAGTCAAAAGCCTATAATGCAATATGTGTTATTGTGTATGTTAGTACACTATGTGTTGTGTGTTAATTGGCCTACTTACTGACTTTCAAGGCCTGCGGAGAGTATCGTGGCAAGCGTTGATCTGGGCAGGTCTGTGATTTCTGTATTTGGCATTAATGTATTAAGGAAAACCATATAGCCATATAATTACTCTAGATGACATAGCTCTGGCCTCCAGTTGAACTGCGAGGAAGCTTGGAGTCAGTTTTGACCAGGATATGTCTTTTATCTCACACATAAACCAAATCTATAGAACTGCCTTTTTTTCACCTGCACATTATTGCAAAAATCAGGAGCATCCTGTCAAAGTCATGCTGAAAAACTGGTCCATTCATTTGTTAATTCAAGGCTGGACTACTGTAACTCTTTACTATCAGGATGTCCCAGTAATCTCCTAAAAAGCCCCCTGCTTAAACCTAAATCATGCAGCCAGAGTACCGAAGGAACTACCAAGAGAGAAATTACAGATTGATCACCCAGCCCTAATCCAAACCACTGAAATATCTTGTTCTCCATCATCACCTCCTCAGCCTGTGTGAGGTTCATGTAATGTTGCCATAAAGTGACATTGTTGTGTTTATATCAGATCATTTTTATTAGTGAGTACAACAGAGGTATTTGACCTTATACCGGTACCAGGAACTAAATGTAACATAGTAGCATAACTGCTTCCAAAAATCCCATTAAATGAATATCACCAAAATCGCTGATTATGTAAAACATTCAGTATGCAAACATGGTAAAACAGTAAATAATACAAACTTATACAAAGTCTTTTAATTACAAGATTCAAGGCATTTATCAAACGTGAACAATGGGCTTGTGAACAATGGACTAAGTTGTGTATAAACCAAGTCTTAAAATATCTGTTAAAAGCAGTGTGAAATCTACCTCTAACAGTTCACCCCAGCAATCATCATGAAGACCTTCACAATCAAAACAGGACTTTTACACATTGTTAGATTTGTGCACATGCCATGTTCAGAGCTCAGAAACATGCAGTGGTGGGTTTGTAGATTACATGGTGTAGACACACACTGACACTAGGCCCAGACTTACATGTTCACCCTTGTGTGAATATATTGATGTACTTTTAGTTCACTTGAACTTGTGAAAGTTTTCTCACACTGTTCACACCAAAACGGTTTCTCTCCCGTGTGAATACGCTGATGGTTTCTTAGACTCGTCAAATGTGTAAAAGCTGACCCACATTGGTCACAGCTGTACGGCTTCTCTCCAGTGTGAATACGCTGATGCTTTCTTAGACTCCCCAAATATATAAAAGCTGACCCACACTGGTCACAGCTGTACGGCTTCTCTTCCGTGTGAATAAGTTGATGGTGGACTTTTAGTCCACTTGAATTTGTGAAAGTTTTCTCACACTGTTCACACCAAAACGGTTTCTCTCCAGTGTGAATACGTTGATGGACTTTTAGTCCACTTGAATTTGTGAAAGTTTTCTCACACTGTTCACACCAAAACGGTTTCTCTCCAGTGTGAATACGTTGATGGACTTTTAGACTCCCCAGACATGTAAAAGCTGACCCACATTCGTCACAGCTGTATGGCTTCCCTCCAGTGTGAATACGTTGATGGGATTTTAGATGCCCCAACTGTGTAAAAGCTGATCCACACTGGTCACAGCTGTATGGTTTCTCTCCAGTGTGAATACGTTGATGGGATTTTAGACTCCCCAACTGTATAAAAACTGAACCACATTGGTCACAGCTGTACAGCTTCTCTCCAGTGTGAATACGTTGATGATGCTTTAAATACTGTAATGTTGAGAAGGCCTTGTCACAGTGCTGACAAGGGTGAAGCTTCATCCCCACTCCTCTTCCCTGTTCCTATAACAGCAGACAAAGAGAGTGGAGACGGGTACATCTTCAGTGTAATTTTTTCTGCAGAAAGGAGTAGTCTACAACAGCACTTGGAGATGCATGTTACAGAGACTCAAAGAATAAAGGAAGATTCAGTTCAATGTAAAGCAGAGAATAATGTCACACACAAAAGGAGGGTACACTGAGAACAATCATGTATTTGTGTTCAAAGAATTTCTAATTTCCAAAACAGGGAGCTTCATGAGATAAATGAGATACTTTCAAGGTCTGTGGATATTACAGTTCCTCTCACTTTTAGGAGGAGGCTAAATCCAAATACCACAATACTATCCGAACCATGAGTTTTGTGAACTGTTCCACTCTTGAGTTCATGGACAAATTTACATAAAGTTAGTAATGTGACAGCTTTTAATTCGACTTACCCTAAAACTGATAAGTGCCGATTAGAGTGGAATATTATCATAACACAGTCAAACCTAAGGGCATGTGTAAATCAGAGGTTTCCAGTTTTTAAATTCTTGTTATGAAATAACTCTATCCCACCTTTCTATGGGGCCAGATCAATTGGCACTGAAAAATAAAGCTTGGCACTGAAAACAAAACCGTAACTGAAAAAACAAACATCGGCACTGAAGTATTTCTATTGAAAAAAAACAAAACACTGGCATTAAAAAGTATTAATACTGGAAAAATGACTATTCAGATTTGTTGTCAATCATTGCTTTTCAATGCCAACTAGTTTTCATTAATTTTCACTTCTGTGTCACTGTTTTGGTGTGGAGGGGAGGGCTTTGAGTGGAGGGGCTAAAGACAATGTGACTTGCATACTGTGCTTAAGATCCATGAAGAGAGGACGGCCCTCTCCCCTGAGCCACTACCTTCTTGGCTACCAGGAACCAAACGTAGCTAACTACTGTTAATAACTGAGTTACCATACCATCTCATAGTGTTAGCTAAATAACAATTATATACTGTAAATAATGGACAGACGCTCAAGGGTCTGGTTTACATCAAATACAATCACTTCTTCACAACACAATGGGAAGAAAAAAGTAAAGACATGATGTTTTTGAGTTAAGTTCTGCAGTCTTAGTTCTAAGGAGATTGATGGATGATTATTCTGGAGTGACATCAGAGATAGTGAGTAAATGGTAAATGGTCTTATACTTGTATAGCGCCTTTCTATGCTTTTACAGCACACTCAAAGCGCTTTCACATTATTCGGCCATTCACCCATTCGCACTCCCAAGCACTTGCGCATTCACACACCGGTGACATCACCGGGAGCAACTGGGGGTTCAGTGTCTTGCTCAAGGACACCTCGACATGTTGACTGGACAAGCCGGGAATCGAACTGCTAATCCTCCGGTTAGGAAACAACCCGCTCTACCTCCTGAGCCACAGCCGCCCCCGAGGTCAGGTAGGAGTTACACTGCTTCTTAAAATGTTTCGTCAGTGTGCTCACATTCCACTAAGATAGAACCCTGAGAGCCTCCAGACACAAAAGAAAGCTTATTTAAAAGAAGCTTATTTGTGAAAGTCTTGGGAACTGACCTCGGAGAGCTGCGCTCCTCTGTCTGTCCCGTCTGTCAGTTCTGCCCCTCCCCTCTCTCTCTGCATCTCCTCCTCCTCCTCCCTCTGCCTCTTCAGCTTCTGTTTCGACCCCCTCTTCTTCTGTGGTGGCATTTTGCAGCACCTGTCACCACATAAAGGCTCAGAAATAAAAAACAGTATATAGGGACACCTGTCACCATGGTTACATAGTGGGAACATTTGATCAAAGATGGGACTAGAGAGGAATAAGAAGGAGAGTGACGACATCTCCACTGAGTCTATAAGAGTAATGACAGATCACGGGGATGTCAAATAGTTCAGAACATTAGGAGCAATGCCATAGAGTTGCATTAATTCGGCTGCTAAGTTATGAAGTAAGATGTTGAAATTAATAGTATTATTAAAATAATAGCAATTTGGAGGGGTGTCCAAAAGAATGGCATGTTTTAACATGTAGCTCAGTAAATCACTAAGGGAGGCCGTGTGCCCTAATCTTGACTGTCTACAGAAATGATAACTCAGAAGGTGCTTTCCAGCATCAAAACATATGACACATTTCACTCCCCACTGCACAGAGAGGACCTTTGCTTTATTACTTTTAAATAAATCTCTGCCAAGGATTGAGTCCAAATGTAATCACTTGTTTCTTCAACATTATCTACCTGTCGATACCTTTTCAAGATATCCTGATAAATCATGGACAAAAACAAATGTTGGTGATAATCTCCTGGCAGAGATACATATAATAGTAAAATTAATTATCGATTGTCACCTTAGAACGATGAGTAAACATATTTTGAACAGGTAGCAGTGTTTCTTAGGGGTGGGAATCGGCAAACTCACAATTCAATGTGATTCCAATTCTTTGTTTCATAATTTGACTCGCTCATTTCCTATTCAAAAAGAGCTCAGTTCTGCCAAAATGAAGGGCTCTATATTTTTCCTCTTACTCTAGTCTACTGTTTGACCAACAATCAATCTCTGTCCTTTGCCCACTGAGCTGCTAATAAAGCCTAACAGACAGTTAAGCTAACTGGTTCTGATGACCATCAAAACCAAGTACTTTACATACTGCTACCCAGTAGTATGTAAATTACTTGAATTTTTAAGTATATAAGGCTATTAAAACTAGCTCCACTTTGACTAGCTGCAGCATTAAATATGATGAACACAATAACACATCAATAATTATAATCCAATCATCCATATAAATGTACTTATCTGCATAATGACTACTTTTCCTTTTGGTACTTTAGGTTATATTTGGATGCAAATACATTTGTGCTTTTACTTAAGTAATAGTTTGAATGCAGGACTTTTACTTGGCCTATTTTTACACTGTGGCACTCCTAATTTACTTCAATAAACAATCGGTGTACTTCTTCCACCGCCGGTTTGTGGTAGCTACGTGAGTTGTAAAGAGGAGGGGAGAACAAAGCAGAGCGCTCGGTTGTGTTGTAGTAGAACGACTCGAAAGGTGTACTAATCTTATGCGATGTTGCGCATGCGCGGTCAACACAAACTGAACGAATCACTCCCCGAGACGACCCGATGTTCTCGAGTCGGGAACGACGCATCACTATTGTGTTGTTAACTTTACGCCTGCGGCAGTGGAGAACAGAGTCTGTTACTAGCAGAGAAAGCCAACGTGATCCAAAACAGGCACAAGTCTGTAGAAACGACCTCCTTTGTTTGTTTCACCAGTTTGACCGAAGTGCTGCAGTGTGGGTTGATGAGCTGCTCTTGTTTGTTCCTACGTTCGCTGCTCCGCTAACGTCAATTTGTTGGTGATGGGCTACGAAGTATTCACACAGTCACCCACACTTAATGTTTAATATTGGGTACCTCTCGATTACCTTTGCACCCCTCATAACTTCAAATATTCTGTAATTCTTTAAAACCCACGATATGCTAACCCCTGGACATAGGAACGCAGCTAACCTCTCACACTAAGGTGCCATATCTGAAGCATATTAAAGCTCCACACAATGCTTGAGGTTTTTGGCAGAAATATTCACTTAGTAATTGACTACCATGGAAACTGCGAGCAGAGTTCCCTGCAGACCTCTCTCTTACATGTCATTAATTTAGGACAAGATCCCAAATCCTCCCAAACAATAGCCTGGAGTTATAGGCACCTCCCTCCTTATACTTTCAGATGTTCCTCTACTGAGAAGTTTTAGGAACCTCTATACTCTGGCTTTTTGAGGAAGTGTCGAGTTTTGTCTGAAATAACCCATAAAAGCCATGACACTGGCCACGTATGACCATATTTGCCATTGTTTTTATAGGCTTCTTGTCAAGTAGGCCTCACCCCCTCATCCAATCAGATTTCAGCCATTACCACTGTTGGCATGCATAGTCTTGTTTTCCAGAACTGTTGCGTATCTTTTACCATCAAGATTAGGTACACTACCTGCAACTGGCCTTCACCCACTGTGATTCAGCATTATCTACTTCTCTTTTCTCAAGAACAAATCATTCTAACGGCTAATAAAAATTCAAGAATCTCACATTTGATCAAAATACAAAAGTCCCATCACTGTTGCACAAAAACTGTCAATTCCTTGAATTTAAAACATAGATCACTATATTATTTTGAATACAAAATAACTCACACTTGATTAAACATTGATTATCAGTGATCAATCTGGGCCTGCTTAGGTTTTCTTCTTGGTATAATTTATGATCACCTTTGTTTCTTTCTGTAGGCTTACAGTGGGGAAAATAATTATTTGATCCCCTGCTGATTTTGTAGGTTTGCCCACTTACAAAGAAATGAAGGGTCTATAATTTTTATAATAGGTTTATTCTAAAGGATAGAGACAGAATATCAACAAAAATTCCCAAAAAGCACGATACAAATGTTATAAACTGAGTTGAATTTCAGTGAGTAAAATAAGTGTTTGATCTCCAAGCAAAACACGACATAGTACTTAGTGGAGAAACCCTTGTTGGCAAGCACAGAGGTAAGGTGTTTCTTGTAGCTGGTCACCAGATTTGTGCACATCTCAGGAGGGATTTTGGTCCATTCTTCTTTACAGATCTTCTCTAAATCCTTAAGGTTTCTTGGCTGTTGCTTGGCAACTTGAAGTTTCAGCCCCCTCCATAGCTTTTCTATAGGATTAAGGTGCTGGAGACTGGCTTTGTCACTCCATGACCTTAATGTGCTTCTTCTGGTGGTATGTTCTGAGACATTGTCATGCTGGAAGAGCCATCCACGACCCATCTTCAGTGTCCTGGCTGAGTGAAGGAGGTTCTCATCCAAAATTTTACAATATATGGCCCCGTCCACTGGCCCCTCAATGCGGCAAAGTCAGCCTGTACCTTTATGCTTTGGGGCTGTTTCTCTGCTAATGTTCCCACCTTTGTGTTTGACTGTAGGGATGGTGTTCTTAGGGTCATACTCAGTTTCTTCCTCCAAACACGGCGAGTCAAGTTGATACCATACAGCTCAATTTTGGTCTGCCTTCTTGAGGAGTGGGACCTTGCAGGTGCTGCAGGATTTCAGTCCATGGTGGCGTACTGTTTTACCAGTGATTTGTTTGGTGTCTGTAGTCCTAACTGCCTTGAGATCATTCACAAGCTCCTCCCATGTAGTTCTGGGCTGATCCCTCACTTTTCTCATGATCATCCTTACCCCATGAGGAAAAATCTTGCATGGAGCTCCAGACCGAGGGCGACTGATGGTTAGTTTGTATTTCTTCCAACAGTTGTCTCCTTCTTACTAAGCTTCTTGCTGATAGTCTTGTAGCCCATTCCAGTCTTCTGCAGGTCTACAATCTTGTACCTGATTTCCTTTGACAGCTCTTTGGTCTTGCGCACGGTGGTGAGGTTTGAACGGAAGATACAGAAACTCTGTGGACACGTGTCTTTTATACACATGACGAATTGTCATTAGGAGCACCTTCTTAAATTGACAGGACTGATTTGAGCACCACATGAGCACATACATAGTTTGTGGGAGCAAGAATTATTGTTGGTTGGTAGGGGATCACATACTTACTTTACTCACTGAAATGCAACTCAATTTATAACATTTGTATTGTGTTTTTCCTGATGAGGAAAAGCCAAAGTCCCCTGCTGTGTACAACAACGCCTTGCTTTTGCTAGAAACTGAAGTGCCAGGGACAACGAGGTAGCGTCTTATTGGCAATTAATCCATGGTTTATGTGCGTGCCGAACCGCCGTCCCTGGCAGGCTAGGGGTTAAGGTGCAGGAAGGGCATCCGGTGTAAAACACATGCCAAATGTCAACATGCGAGTCCTCAGTGTGACAATTCGCTGTGGCGACGCCTAAACAGGAAAAACCGAAAGTGGCTTTCTTTCTATATGCGACCGAACAATGAAAGGGATCTGTACAGATCATGGATCAGCTACCATCTGTTACACCACTACAAAGAGGATGGCTGAAGCATTTTATCTGAGGAACTAATTTCCATGTTAGTCACATGTTCTTTCTGGTGTGTTGTCGTTCTCCCTTCTCCGCACAGTACAATATAGATTATGAAGTATTTGATGGGATATGCTGCCATGTAAAACCACTGTGGCCATATTAGCCAGCAGTTACAAGTTTGCAGCTGCTGTTACACAATAAAAAGGATTCTAACTACACATAGCATTCTGGGAGGTCTGCTCATTGCATATTTTGGTGAACACCAGACTCCTGATCAATGTAGATGTGAACGAGGCTCAGACATAAACTGCTAAATCTCTTCAGCCCTCACTCCTGCGTCCTGATACAGATGTGTATTGAGGCCCTTTCCAAAGCTTCACTTAGGTTAACTCGGTTAGATTATATATTGTGTATGGCAAAATATGTTGATATACAAATATTATAATGCCTCTAGAAAGAATCTTGAAAAATTAACCAAAATTAAAGAAGCACTAGGACACAGACTGAAATGCCATCCTCCTAAACATGAAGAGGGCAGTAAAAGGTATCTGTTTGTTTTCTGTATATTTTCTAACTAGCTTCACTAGTACGAATGCAGAACCTATTATATTGAGCGAAAGTGCTTCTGTTCTCTACGAGCTAATTTGTTTCAAGTTTCCTGTGGCCTTAAAAGGACCCTTTTCTATTAGGGTCTCAGGAGAGACATTTAAAAAGGTTGAAATCTCTGTAACAGAGGTCGAGCTATCAACCAACTCAGTCTGTGTTATGGTTCAAGCTCCAGAATCTCTGGATCCTACATTTCTGCTGATGCTAGTCTGCAATGGGGATGCCATTCAGTAATTTCAAAATGTTAAAGGAGCATCTGTGAGGATCAGTCATGTTTCTGTAGAGGCCAGTGTCACCCCATGCCCCTCTGGGTGTCAGAAATGATTTAGTCAAATCTCAGGTGATTTATGAACCACAGACATGCTGCAAATGTCAGTTATGATTTTACATAGTTTAATAATGGCACTTCACTCTCTTTGTCTGCTGTTATAGGAACAGGGAAGAGGAGTGGGGATGAAGCTTCACCCTTGTCAGCACTGTGACAAGGCCTTCTCAACATTACAGTATTTAAAGTGTCATCAACGTAGTCACACTGGAGAGAAGCTTTACAGCTGTGACCAATGTGGTTCAGTTTTTATACAGTTGGGGGGTCTAAAATCCCATCAACGTATTCACACTGAAGAGAAACCGTACAGCTGTGACCAGTGTGGATCAGCTTTTACACAGTTGGGGGGTCTAAAATCCCATCAACATATTCACACTGGAGAGAAGCCATACAGCTGTGACGAATGTGTGTCAGCTTTTACACAGTTGGGGAGTCTAAAAGTCCATTGATGCATTCACACTGGAGAGAAGCCGTACAGCTGTGACCAATGTGGATCAGCTTTTAGAAAGTTGGGGAATCTAAAATCCCATCAACGTATTCACACTGGAGAGAAGCTGTACAGCTGTGACCAATGTGGGGCAGCTTTTAGAGTTGTGGGGCATCTAAAAGTCCATCAACGTATTCACACTGGAGAGAAACCGTACAGCTGTGACCAATGTGGGGCTGCTTTTACACAGTTGGGGAATCTAAAAGTCCATCAACGTATTCACACTGGCGAGAAGCCGTACAGCTGCAACCAGTGTGGGGCTGCTTTTACGCAGTTGGCAGCTCTAAAAGTCCATCAATGTATTCACACTGGAGAGAAGCCATATTGGTGCGACCAGTGTAAGAAAACTTTCACTAAATCAAGTCGACTTAAAGTCCATCAGTGTATTCACTCTGGAGAAAAGCCGTACAGCTGTGACCAGTGTGGGTCAACTTTTGTACAGTTGGGACATCTGAAAGTCCATCAACGTATTCACACTGGAGAGAAGCTGTACAGCTGTGACCAGTGTGGGACAACTTTTACACAGTTGGGGAATCTAAAAGTCCATCAATGTATTCACACTGCAAAGAAGCCATTTTGGTGTGACCAGTGTGAGAAAACTTTCACTAGTTCAAGTTGACTAAAAATCCATCAATGTATTCACACTGGAGAGAAGCCGTATAGCTGTGACCAATGTGGGGCAGCCTTTATACAACTGGGGAATCTCAAAGTCCATCAACGTATTCACACAAGGGTGAACATGTAAGTCTGGGCATAGTGTCAGTGTGTGTCTACACGATGTAATTTCCAAACCCACCACTGCATTTCCGAGCTCTGACCAGGTCATGTGCACAAATCTAAAAATGTGTAAAAGTCGTATTTTGATTGTGAGGGTCTTCATGATTGCTGGGGTGAACTATTACAGGTAGATTTCAGACAGCTTTTAACAGATATTTTAAGACTTGGTTTATACACAACTTGGCCCATTGTTTACATTTGATAAATGCCTTTAATTTGATAATTATAAGACTTTGTACACGTTTGTATTATTTACTGTTTTACCATGTTTGCATATTGAATGTTTTACGTAATCAGCGATTTTGGGGATATTCACTTAATGGGATTTTTGGAAGTAGTTATGCTACTATGTTACATTTAGTTCCTGGTATCGGTATAAGGTCAAATACTGCTGTTGTACTCACTAATAAAAATGATGATATAAACACAACAATGTCACTTTATGGCAACATTACATGAACCTCACACAGGGTGAGCAGGTGATTATGGAGAGCAAAAGATATTTCAGTGGTTTGGAGTAGGGCTGGGTGATCAATCTGTAATTTCTGATTGATAAATGTGTTTGATCTGCATTTGATCCACTCCCCGTACAAGCATCTTGTTAGACCTCAGGCCTAGCGTTCGGTAGCTGAAACTGTGAACCATATACTGTAGTAGGTCTGTATATTGACAAGAATGTGGCGATAAGATACAGGAGTTACGATTCGATATATTGAGATACTGTAAACAAAGCAATGTATTGTGATCTTCGAACAAGTTATGGTAATTACAAATTCCTCCTGGACTTTGACAGCTTTGTCTGCTTTGCAACCAGGACACACAATGCAAAAAATTCTGGATTTTAAATTCTGTTCTGGATTTTACAGGGAGCCAGTGGAGAGAAGCTAATATGGGAGAGAGAGGATCTGTCTTGCTGTCAGCACTCTGGCTGCAGCATTTTGGTTTAAGCAGGGGCTTTTTAGAGAATTACTGGTAATAAAGAGCTGCAGTAGTCAAGCCTTGAATTAACAAATGAATGGACCAGTTTTTCAGCAACACTTTGAGACAGGATGCTCTGGAGTTTAGTGGTATTGTGCAGGTGAAAGAAGGCAGTTCTAGAGACTTGGTTTATGTTTGAGTTAAAGGACATATCCTGGTTAAAAATGACCCCAAGGTTCCTCACAGTAAACAAAGGAAAACTAAGGAGGAGCTTCGAGGAGGGAGACAAGAACAGGACTGGACCAGGTGACTAGACCAGGAGCCAACAGGTCAGAAACACACCCACACACACAGAGAAAATAAGCGCACAGGACGATATACTAAATTTACATAACGTAATGTTATTAGAACATGAAAAGCAGCCTTGCATGGTTCTAAACATTAATGGGAAAGACGTTGAATTTTTGTGCGACGCCGGGGCATGTAAATCAATGATAACGACCGACAGCAGCCTAAACTTGCCTGCTTCTCGTGATAAATAACAGTGAGAACAACAAGTGGACAAACACATATGGAGAACCTCTCCATAACAGTCACTGTTCATGATGAGGACGCAGGACAAAAGAAACAACACCAATTTATTTTATCTAGCCTGTGTCCTGTGAACTTACTAGGTATCTGCGTGATACCCACCAAGAAAGGAATGCGGGCACAAAAACCCCTTCACACAGATTTGCACGCTCTAGAGGGCACAGGAA
>NW_018128094.1:199041-201756 GCF_001952655.1 Monopterus albus
GACCTAGTCAGTACAGGTCCCACCTCCATAACACAGGACCTGGAAAAATGATCAGATGGGATTTGTTCTCAAAAGTGTTAAAGTACAGCCAGAAAACATGCATTGCCCTATGTATTTCAAACATTCCCCTGGCCCAGACTCCGAGAAACAGTTTTTCAAGCAAGCAGAGAGCAGTTTGCAACTCTCACATGTTTACTGGAATGAGCAGGGCTATATGGGGGCAGCATGCCAGCTACAGGTTGATGATAAGAAACTGTACTGCTGCACGCGTGTGCTGCACGTGTCACTCTCAAAACCTAAATCCGCCTCTTAGGCAGATGTGGGGCTGTTTGTAATCACAGCTGAGGACATGTATGATGGGCAACCAGTTTCCAGTAATCCAAGAATTGAATATTCATGAGCATTACAAGGTTACATGCAAAAACTGGGGTGGAGAACTGTTACAAAAAGGAGAGTCCATATGACAGGGCGGGATGCCTCTTCCTGATCTTTATTTGTGTTGACTGCTGAGGAAGAGAAGGCACTCAGTGAGATACCTGAGTGTTTGTGGTCGCAGGGACCAGCTGATGTAGGACTTATAAAAGACGCCTTGCCCATAAAAATAACACTGAAGTCCTCCCATAGACCCAATCGGAGACAATACCCCCTGCGACCTGAAGCTGAACACAGCATTAAACCTGTAATTCGAGACTTACTGAAAGATGGAGTCATAAGAGAATGCCCAGATTCTCCTTGCAACACCCCTTTATTTCCAGTCAAGAAAGCCCCACCCTCAACGGGATGGAGGATGGTACAGGATTTGCAAGCTGTAAATAGAGCTATAGTGCCAAGAGCACCCTGCGTACCAGACCCACATACGTTGTTAAATGACTTAAAGCCTGAACAAAAGTACTTTACTGTCATTGATGTTGTTAATGTTTTCTTTTCTTTTCCTGTACATCAGGATAGCCAATTTTGGTTTGCATTTACATATCAGGGAAAACGTTATACTTTCACGAGGCTTGCACAGGGTCTGTCCGAAAGCCCAACTATCTTTTCTCAGACTATGTCTACTAATCTGGCCAAGTTTGAACCCCCATGCGGGAGCCAGATTCTTCTTTATGTAGATTTTATTAGCATCTGAGAACCCAGAGCAATGCCGAACAGACACACTGGCACTTCTTCACTTCCTAGCTTCACAAGGCCACAAAGTGAGCAAACAGAAGCTACAGCTGTGGAAGGAATAAGTAAAATATCTGGGATATAATCTCTCACAACAGGGGCGCTCCCTGGATGATGAGAGAAAACAGGCCATACTACAAGCACCTAAACCACAGACAAAGAGACAAATGATGTCCTTTCTAGGAGCTGGATCCCCAGCTATGCTGAAAAGACAGCTCCTCTCTCTCTGCTTATTTATGACACACCACTGGCAGCCATGGACCCAATTTCTTGGACGTCTGAGGCTGAAGCTGCCTTTATTAATTTGAAGCAGGTCTTGGTCAGCTCATCAGTCTTGGGCCTCCCTGATTATTCAAAACCCTTTACTCAAACTGTAGATTGCAAAAACGGGTTCATGACTTCTGTACACACTCAAGCTCACAGACAAAAGCAGTGGCCTGTGGCTTTTTATTTTTCAAGGTTAGACCTTGTAGCCCAGGCTCTGCCGGTGTGTGTGCAGGCTGTTGTAGCGCAGTGCAGGCTTCAGCTTCAGTGGTGTTGTTCCATTCACTCACTTTAAAGGTACCGCACGCTGTAGCTGTCATACTGCTGCAGAATAAGATAACGTATCTTTCTCCTTCGAGGGATCTCGCATGTATGGCTGTGCTCCTATCACAACCACGCTTAACCATAGAGTGTTGCACTACTCTTAACCCATCTACCCTCATGCACACCGAGGAAGATGGTGAGCCACATAGCTGCTTGGAAGTCATTGATGAGACAGTGTTACCATATCCTGATTTGAAAAACCAGCCGTTGTTGCGACCAAATTTAACACTGTTTGTTGATGGCTCGTGTAGAAAGAACCCAGATGGCACAAATGCCACTGGCTATGCTGTTCTTAAACATGCAGTTACACTAAAGGCTGAAAAATTACCATCTCACTTGTCTGCCCAGGCTGCAGAGCTTATAGCTTTAACAGAGACGTGTAGACTTGCAAAAGAGAGATTGTGAACATCTATACTGATAGCCAGTATGCTTTTTCAACTGTTCATGTGTTTGCACAGCAGTGGAGAAATCGAGGTATGGTCACCTCTACAGGAAAGGACATCAACTATAAACAGCTCATTTTAGACCTGTTAGATGCCATCCAACTCTCGAAGAGCTTAGCTATCTGTGTCACGCTCCTGCCCCTCTTGCTTCCTGTCAGGCTTTTATTTTCTCATCACTTCCTGTTTTGTTTCACCTCACTTTTGGCCCTTTTATTTAATCATCATTAGTTCACCTGCTCCTTATTGTTTGCACCTGTTTTTCCCTTCTATTTAGGCAGCGTCCTCCCACCAGGACGCTGCCAGATTGTTCTAGACCCCAGCTCTGACTCTCCAGCATTTATCCCTTGCCTGACTCTCTGTGTTTGACCTAGGATTACCGTTTCTTGACCACCGTGTTTTGTCTATGCCCTCTCAGATTCAGATCGCCTGCTGTGTACCGACCTTCTGCTTTTGTTCCCCTTGACCTCGAGTTTGGATCCCCTGGATATACCTGTCAACCGGCGCCGACCCTGGACTGTCTTAT
>NW_018128094.1:204331-211722 GCF_001952655.1 Monopterus albus
ACTTCCTGTTTTGTTTCACCTCAGTTTTGGCCCTTTTATTTAATCATCATTAGTTCACCTGCTCCTTATTGTTTGCACCTGTTTTTCCCTTCTATTTAGGCAGCGTCCTCCCACCAGGACGCTGCCAGATTGTTCTAGACCCCAGCTCTGACTCTCCAGCATTTATCCCTTGCCTGACTCTCTGTGTTTGACCTAGGATTATCGTTTCTTGACCACCGTGTTTTGTCTATGCCCTCTCAGATTCTGATCGCCTGCTGTGCACCGACCTTCTGCTTTTGTTCCCATTGACCTCGAGTTTGGATCCCCTGGATATACCTGTTAACCGGCGCCGACCCTGGACTGTCTTATCGACCTAAGTGATATCCTGGACTTTTTGTTAGTTTTGTTTACCAGTAAAGAACTTTTTGTTACCTCAGTTCGTCTGGTTATTTAATTGAGTTCACCACATCCTCTGTTTGGCATCTGTATACGCCAAACGTGACAATCTGTAAATGTGCTGCACACATGACAGGAACTGATCCCATCTCACTTGGCAACAAGTGTGCAGATGAGGCAGCAAGACATGCTGCATAGTCAGTTCTACATCACATGCTACATAGCGCTGGTGACACGGTCACTCCACTAGACACGGACATTCCTAAGAACATGCAACAGAACTCCCCTAACGCTGAAAAGACCTTTCTTCTTGAACCCATTTTTGCAGTCTACAGTCTACCATGATAAAGCATTTTTCCAACAGTTACAGCACAGCGGCCAGATATAACATTAAAATCACCAATAACTGTCTTGATTGGCTTACCATCTAAATAAGTCAACAACTACTATTTCTAAACATCAATCTAAAATTATCATACTGATATAAGCTTCTGTTTTTCTACAAAGCCTCTTCCGGCTCTTTTGAACCAGGAACTCACAAAAAGATGAAGTATACCACTTTAGATTTTATAAAAAATAACCGTACTGGTTTATTCAGAGGATCACAGGTAAAATTAACATTACACGTCCAGATCTCTCCCACCACCAACCCGCGCGCAGGCAGCTTGGAAGATGAAAGACCCTGGACCCTGAAACCTATATAATTTTAATCATTTTGGGCTAGCCCCATACTACGCAGGGAGTCAAACCGTGACGTCACCTGATATGCCAGCTTGCAGCTGACCATAATGTTAGTCAAAACATGAGGAAAAGTCAAGGTGTGTGGCTGTTGTTTTTGTGGTGTATATCTAGAACAATTTGACATGACATTACACATTAAGACAAATATTAAGATTAGCATTACAGTTAATACTAACAACTCTTTGCCTGCAGCCTTGGCCTACATGCAGTCTGCAAGCACATTAAATTAAACTGAGCAGTTAACAGCCTGAGCTAGACATCCTGTCTCCACTAAACATTTCTAGACACCAAATCTCTGAATATCTATCTAACTAAGAAATAACCTAACACTGATTAAAAACATTATAACTGGTTGAGCTCTCCATAATTGAACAAAAGTCAAAAGTTTGCTCATGGCCACCAGTCCTCAGCTGGTTTGAGTTTGTTGGATTGTGGCATTCTGTTGAAAATCTTCATTTCAGGGTAAATCATCTTTTAGGCCGGAATTCAGATTTTTTCTTGCTGAATCATGAGGAATTTGAACAGTTCAATTGTCCCACGTCAACATCCCGCTCTACGTAACGGCTCTATTGGCGGTTTCGTCCATGGGGGAGCACCCACAGAGAAGTGCTCTCTTGGACTGCCTCTCTGCAGTCTCTCAGTTTTCTGGAAGTCAGACAATCAACCGGACAGAGCCTCCGGCTGCAACCAATGAACAAGCCACAGTTCCTCTTTTCCTTGTGGTTTTTAAAGGATTCTCGTCTGATAAGCTTAGTTCTTCCAACCACATACCACATTTTCCAGTCATTACCCTATATGGCGTGCAAAGCTGTGTTCTTTAGAACTATTGCATATTTTTTACTGTCAAAGCTCAAGTCCACTGCCCGTAACTGGCCTCCACCCCACTGTGGTTCAGCTTCAGATTCTACTTCTCTTTTCTCAGAAAACTAAATCATCCTAATACCTAATAAAAATACAGGAAACTCACATCTGATTGAAATACAAAAAATCCCATTACTGCTTTTAATTAAACCATCAGAATTACACACTGCTACACAAAGCTATCAATGCCTTAAAATTAAAACATGGATCTCTATATTTTGAATACAACACTTGACTAAACATCAATTAACATTGATTAGACATTGATTAAACAGTAATTATCAATCAAATCTTTATGTGTGAAACCATCATTTTTACTTTTTCAATAAACTGTCTCTTTTTATTTTCTCTTCTCTCTCAGTCACACACACAAACACACTCACTCGGTGCACTTCCTCTTTGTAGGGATGTGTGTTACTTCCCTTTTTTCTGTGATTCAGCATTTTTCACTCTGGATTTAGATTCTAAATGTAAAATCACTTCAGTACAATCATTTTTTTATTTTATTCTTACACATTCACTAATGATTATTTCAAACAAAACACACACATAAAACATCTTATGATTATCCTTACTTACTAAATATCTTAACTTTCTACTTTATGCATTTTGCCATAGAAATTTAATTATTTTTCTCCCTCTTCCAGCTTCTCTTGCTGTCTCTTCTCTTCCTCCAGGCCCAGTTTGGCTTCACATTTGTTCCCCACCACGTATTCTGCACTCTTCCATTCCTTTCTGTTTTCCAACCCTTTTTGCTGTTTTCTTCCTTTCCTTCAACATCGGACTCTGCCATGGCTGGAGTCTGCTGGTTCCACATAGGGCCAGGTGTGATAGGGGAGTACAGGCTTTCCCTCAACTCCTCCACAACCTCCCTTTTTCTGTACTGAGACATTCTCTGTCACCAGTGCAGTTTCTTCAGGCTCACGCAGCTCATTTTTGGCCTCCTTTGGCTTGTCTGTCTTCTCCTTGCATTCTCCTTCAACAGGTCAAAGGTCAAAGTGTTTGTCATATGCATAGTTAGGAAACATGTTTCCCTGTACAATGAAATTCTTACTTTGCTGTCCACATGAATGCCACATAATACAAGTGAAATATAAAGTAGATGAGCAATAGCACAAATCTAAATAGGCAGTAACACAAATCTAAGGCACTTTAAAAAGCAAGTGAAAGAAGCACAATAAAAATACAACAAGAATATAATGCAGAGAGACTATATGCTACATGGGAGCCATGAAGTGCAAATATTCAGCAGTGAGTGTGCAATTATGCATGTGCAAAATGAGTATGTAAACAGTACATATGGAATTACATGAGGTAGATCCTGAGTCAGCTGTTTAGGAGTCTGATGGCAGAGGGAAAGAAAAAGTTTTTCAGTCTAGTGATCCTGCATTTCACACTTCTGAGCTTCTGACCAGAGAGTAGGGATATGAACAATCCGTGCTGGGGGTGGGTGGGGTGAGGAAGCTTTCCTATGCACCCTGTGGTGGTAAATGCTCTGCAGAGAGGAGAGGGCAGTGGAGTCCTGGTGATTTTCTCCGCAGTTTTTACCACTGTCTGCAGGCACTTGTGGTCCATAGCAGTAGTGCTGCCATACCAGACAGTGATGCAGCTGGTCAAGATGCTCTCAACGATGCAGCTGTAGAAGTTGCTGAGGATCCTAGGCAACATGCCAAACCTCCTCAGCCTCCTCAGGAAGTACAGCTGTCATTGGGCCTTCTTGACCAACTGTGTGGTGTTAAGTGTCCAAGTGAGGTCCTCACTGATGTAGATGCCCAGGTATTTGAAGCTGCTCACCTTCTCCACTTCAAGCCCCTGGATGAAAAGTGGCTTTAGAGTTCTCCTTCCTCATGTCCACTATCATCTCCTTCATCTTGTCCGTGTTGGGGGTAAGATTATTGTCCTTGCACCACTGGCCTGTAGTCGTTCAGGCAGGTGACGGGGCTCTTCTTGGGGAAGGGGACAATGGTTGTCGTCTTAAAGCAGGTGGGACCACATCCATCATCCCCCTCCCCAAGACCCCCCAACGGGCCCCCCTCAGCCGCTATGCCGGCTGCTCTCCACTACTCCCTTTCTCACCTAGAAAATGGAGACTTAGCGGCCATTTCCTTATTTCTTGTAAACATTCTTGCTACTCTTGTGGGACTTCTAACTGCAAAGAGACAATTTGTTTGATAGTCTCCTGCAGCTCCTTTTGTAAAGTCATTTCTGACACCGGGTCATCAAAAGTCAGCACTGCCTCAGTGGCTTGTGTTTCCTGGGCCTTTTCCTGGTTCTCTCCCATATTTACAGCTTTGCTGACACTAGCATGAAATGACTAAATGATTAAAACTAATCAGTTAATAGACTGGTTAATAGACTAATAGATCTTCTTGATAAATAAATATTCCTTTGGTCCCAAAATGCCAGAAAATACCTGTTAATTCCTGCAGCACAACGTAGCTTGTTTTTCTGATCAGCTGGCCAAAAATGATCAGCTCGTTATAACATAATGCAAAGAAAAGCAGCAAATCCTCATGTAAAAAGCTGTAAGCAGCAAATGTTTGGCTGAACCTTTTAAAGTTGTTCTTAATTTCCCATTGATCCATTAATTGAATAATTTCAGCTCTAACTAGCCTCCATTCCACTCTCGGTATGTTTCAGGCTGAAGTCTGATTGTTTTTATAGCTTAGTTGAGTTTTAGAGCTTAGGTGAGTTGTTGTCCATGAGATGCTTCTGTTAGTCACTTCCTCCTCTGCTATTCGCACAGCATGCTGCTGTAAAATCCTACACTTTATTGTGAAGGAGCTTTTTATTTTTTTCAGTTTAGAAATAGATTGCATGTCGCTGCTGCACAAAGCAGGTTCTTTAAGGCCATCACTGCACAGCACTGGTGGCAGCAGGTGTCAGGCATCAGAAGTGTTGGAGTTTGGCGCTCTCTGGTGGCCGGGAGGATTAGCTGCGTTTTGCTGCTGCCTCAGCTTCTCCCTCCTCTTCTTCTTCGTCAGCCTGAAAAACATTAGTGTGTTTAGGGTGCTGTGGTTGCTTACAGTATCATCCTGTACCTGTTTGATCCGTCTTTAAATGAGAGAAATTAGGATTATATGCAGACTGTTAAATTTGAGTTTAAAGTTGAACTTGCAACAAGGTAAAATAAATACAAGTTTTACATAAAGCAGTGCAACTTTTCTAGGGAGATGCACCTGTACAGTCTAATTCAATTCATGACAAGTATTCTGCCATTGTTCAGGATGAAGGCATGTGGATTAAATCGTATGTTTCCACATCGTGGCTGTAATTGGTGTTAGTGCTGAACTGAGCTGCATAATATTCAGAGGTGTGTCTAATATTCTGCTGAGGGAAATATCAGCTGCTAAGAGCTCCTGTGTGTTCACCAGCTGGTCTCTAACTGTGTGTTGTACGTCGTGGACTGGTGGACTGTGGCTTTTCAGAGCTTGCTCTGTCGAAAGCTGCTGTTGTGACTGAACCAAAGATTTATGAAATGGACACTAAACAATGAACCAAAACTGACTGTAGCCCCGCTGTAGATACAAACTACCTTATCTTGTTCCATTCGCTGAATGTCTTCTTTGGGGACATGCTGTGACCTTAATTAGTCAGTGAGCTCATCCATCCTGTCACAATTCAGCCAAACTCTGCAAAAAAAATTGTTATATAAAATTAAATCTAAAATGTGGCATTAAAAGTTTAAATATTAAATTCAAGTATTCAGGCATCTTCACAGCCAATTTCATATTATGACAAAATTATTTCCATGTATTATTGAATGACACTTTATTATAGACTCAAGGTCCAAGTTCAGAACAAATAGTCAATAAAAGAACAGTTAAAAGAAAGAGTTAAAAAAAAAAAAAACAAGAACAAGAGAATAACCATAAACTACTATCCCTTTAAAAGGCAGGCATACCAGTGTTTCCAGAGAGCAGAAGTAAAATGCATGTCACTGTATGCTACATTAGTCAACAATAAAATACGATTTTCAAAACCATTCAAGCGACAGATAAATTTAAACATCAAATTTCTTAAAATAGCAGGAAATGTACTAATTCGAGATGACACGAACAATTCGCTAGCACTCGTCCATCTAGTCTTTTTCAATAATAGCCTTAGGGCGTCATTGTAAGCCACTGACAGTTTCTGAAGACTGCCCTTTTTATAATTACACCACAGATGGGCAGTGTACAAGGAGGTACAATAAGCTTTAAACAAAGCCAATTTTACTCCAACCGAGCATGAACCAAATTTCCGTGCCAATACATTAGCTTGTACATACAACATATGGCACTGCCGATATATATCCGCATAATCAGACAAACAATCATTGATGACATGACCCAAGTACTTAACTTCGTTGCATACAGTTAAAATAATACTGGATAACTTAAAAGAAGGAAATACAAGGGACCTGTTTGACACTTTTGATAGCATTATACTTGACATCGTGAAGTTCCCCAAACACTGAGCACATGTTCAAGAGCTGTTGAAGACCTGCTGAGCTGACTGGGACTAAAAATCACAAGGTTCTCTGCATACATTAAATTATTCGCAACTATACCACTGACCATACATCTCGTTCTGCACATATTTAACTAATTAGAGAGATCATTCATGTAAAAATTAAACAAGATTGGGGAAAGCAGACTACCTTGTCTTACCCCATTACAGGTCTGAAAGGGTGCAGATATACAGTTATCCCATCTAACAAACAGTCTGGTGGGCATACTAATATGACAAACATCTCCTTCCTTGTGTATTTTGGGTAGGCCCCTTGCATTTATGGCCTACCCAAAATACACAAGGAAGGAGCCCCACTCAGACCCATTGTCAGCAGCATCAACTCTGTGACTTACAACATAGCCAAGCACGTGGCCACCATTCTGGCTGCTTTGGTGGGAAACACACAGCACCACATAATAAACTCCCAGGACTTCGTAAGGAAAGTCCAACAACTGCAGTTGGACCAGGACGAGACCATGGCCTCATATGATGTCACATCCTTGTTCACTTGCATCCCCACCACAGAGGCTGTTAGGGCGGTGAAGAAGAGACTGCTGAAGGATGACATGCTAAACAACAGGACTAACCTCACCCCAGACCATGTATGCACTCTGCTGGAACTCTGTTTAAACACCACCTACTTCCAGTTTAGGGGGCACTTCTATAGGCAGCAACACGGCTGTGCTATGGGCTCCCTGGCATCTCCTATAGTTGCAAACCTGTACATGGAAGAAATTGCGAAGAAAGCCCTGTCTTCCTTCACTGGTACTGCTCCCAGCCACTGGTTCAGCTACGTGGATGACACATGGGTTAAAATCAGGACCTAGGAGGTAGAGGCTTTCACCAAGAATATCAACTCTGTGGATGGCAACATCAAGTTCACTCGTGAGGTTGCCAGAGATGACTGTCTGGCCTTTTTT
>NW_018128094.1:213452-215576 GCF_001952655.1 Monopterus albus
TGCTTAGTTTCACCAATGTACAAGTCATTACACTCCTGACTACACTTAATTGCATACACCACATCACTTTGTTTATGTCTGGGTGTTTTGTCCTTCGGGTGGACCAGTCTCTGCCGCAGGTTGTTCCCTGGTTTAAAGTTACCTGGGATATTGTGGTTGCGAAATGTCCTTTTTAACTTCTGTGATAAACCAGCCACATAAGGGATAACAGTGTTATCCCCTCTTGTTTCTGGTTTGTCCCTCTTGGTATTGGGCCTCTTCCTTGCTTTAGATTGTGCAGTCCACTTGTGAGGGGACAGAAGCCTGAAGGTAGAAGTATATCGGAGACCTACACACACACATGGACCAATACCTGCTTTTTGACTCACACCATCCACTTCAACACAAACTGGGAGTCATCAGAACTCTAAATCACAGGGCAGAGGAAGTGCCCACAACTGCAGAAGGGGCCAAGAAGGAGAAATTACACATCCAGAACTCCCTTAGGGCTTGTGGATACCCTAGGTGGGCCTTCACCAAAGCAAGGAAGAGGCCCAACACCAACAGGGAGAAACCAGAAACAAGAGAGGATAACACTGTCATCCCTTATGTGGCTGGTTTATCAGAGAAGTTTCAAAAGGATCTTTTGCAACCACAATATCCCAGTTAACTTTAAACCAGGGAACACCCTGCGGCAGAGACTGGTCCACCCGAAGGACAAAACACCCAGACATAAAAAGAGTGACATGGTGTATGCAATTAAGTGTAGTCAGGAGAATACGACTTGTACATTGGTGAAACAAAACAGCCGCTTCACAAACACATGGCCCAACACAGGAGGGTCAACTCCAGTGGACCAGAGTCAGCAGTCCACCTCCACCTGAAGGACAAAGGACATTCTTTTGAGGACAGTGAAGTCCAGATCCTCTCAGGGTTTGAGAGAGGATTTAAGGAAGCTATTTTTGTAAAAATAGAACACCCCTCACTAAATAGGGGTGGTGGACTAAGACACAACTTGTCATCCATCTACAATCCTGTTTTGAGATCTCTGCCCAGACATGCCCACCAGGACAATAGACGTCGGTCCACAGGGGACGATTCAAAGACAGGTAACGACTCTCACCGATACTGGGCTATAACGACTCAGTTGTTAGGGGACATTGTTGGACCCTCAAAGGACTGAAACACCACTGATGGGGATAAATACCTGTGGCTCAACACCAGTCAGTCAAAACAGATGAAGCCTCTTGGATGAGAGGTGAAATGTCTTCGACCTAGAAATTTAGTCCAATTGATTTTTTCTAAGTTTTTTTTCCAGCTGAGTTAAAATAGGTATAAAATCAAGTCTCATGGTCATCTTTATGGGAATATGATCAGAAAAGGGCATGTTGTATAGTATGTCTACATCTGCCAAAGCAGCATGTGCATCAGCTGTAGAAATACAGTGGTCAAGCCACAATGTTGTATGCCAGGCCTCACTAATATATGTAAAGCTCTGACTAGGCAGGAACTCACTAGTAGACAAAATCAAATTATTATCAGCACAAAAGTGCAAAAACTGAATTCTTATCTGATATATTTGTGTTCATATCACCCACAATATATATGCTCGTATACCCGTAGCTCTGTATAAAAGAACTAATAAAAGCAAGCTTGTTCAAGTACTCCTCTTCATTTTGGTTACATTCATAAGGAACATAGACATTTAAAAACACAAGCTCCTTGTTATCCAGAGTCAGGCATATTGCAATACACCAGTCCTCATCAAGCCTAACCACACTAATCACTGGGTCCAACCTCTTAGACCACAAGATAGCCACGCCACCAGGAATTCGTCCACGGTTAATACCGAGCCCAAAGTCAGTAGTATTAGGTAATTTCTTAGTTAGATAGATATTGATTAGAGATCTGTTGTATTAGAAAATGTTAGTGTAGCCAGGATGTCTTGCTCAGGCTGTTAAATGCTCAGTTCATTGTCATGAGTTCTGCAGGCTGCATCTAGGCCAAGGTCACTAGATTGAAGAGTCCAGATGAATATTGCTAGTAGCATGATATGCTCAGCCGTAATCTTAATCATAACATTTTCCGAGGCTTACTGTTCGGACATGTCCCTGAATGTCCTGTATGTTTTTAGATACACACCAC
>NW_018128094.1:216400-216962 GCF_001952655.1 Monopterus albus
TAAGGTTCTAGAGCCCAAGCGGTGCGTGGAGGTGAGCCCAACTATCTTTAGCCGGTACCTCTCAACCTCCCACCCAAGCTCGGGCTTCTTCCCCACCAGTTGAGTGTCCAAGACATATGGCCGGAGATCAGATGAAACAACCACAAAGTCAATCATCAACCTCCGGCCTAAGGTGTCCTGGTGCCATGTGCACTGGTGGACACCCTTATGCTTGAACATAGTGTTTGTTATGGACAAACTGTGACTAGCACAGAAGTCCAATAACAGAACACCACTCGGGTTCAGATCGGAGGGGCCGTTCCTCCCATTCATGCCCCTCCAGGTATCACTGTCGTTGCCCGCGTGAGCATTGAAGTTCCCCAGTAGAACAACGGAGTCCTCAGTTGGAGCACTTTCCAGCACCCCTCCCAGAGACTCCAAGAAGGCTGGGTACTCTGCACTGCCATTCAGCCCATAGGCACAAACGACAGTGAGAGACTTAACTTTGGCCCGAAGATGGAGGGAAACGACCCTATTGTTCACCAGGGTAAACTCCAACACATGGCGGGCAAGCTGGGGGGCT
>NW_018128094.1:217542-219421 GCF_001952655.1 Monopterus albus
CTAGGATCACTCGGGTACTCAAACCCCTGTGGCGGTTCAAGGAGGGGGCTGCACCAGGATTATTTTGTAAATCCAGTCACCAAAATTGCAGCTATTAGTTGGCCAAAACCCTTTGTGCTTTCCTCCCAGCAGTTTTCGCTCACATGCAGTTTCACAAAAACAGAGTTACTGGGCACTGAGGGTAGTAATTGCACACAGAGTGATACTGAAACCTCCTTAAAGCTCTCTGATCTCAGGAATGTATTGGTGCCAAAGCTGCGATAGTAAACTGTTTAGATTTGCTATTATTATAATAAAGCCCATTGGTAGCTGAGGTGGTGCCTTAGGCTCTGACTGACTGCTCTGACCTTCTAAGATACACAGACCAAAGCAAGAGCCTACAACAGCTGATGATTCCTTCCTCCCTGAAGCCCCTACAAGTTCTGTCAGTTTGCCTTTTTTAAGAAGATTTAGAAGAATCAGAAGTTTCCAGAATTTAACAGGTACTGTAGCATGGATATAGCCCTGGAAGAAGAGAACTGAAAGCAAGTCAAAGTACAGCGAATTTCAGATTTGAAACTGTATTTATTCTTTATGATTTACCTTTATTTTTAGATAAAGTGACAAAGGAGGTAAATATCCAATTATACTGACAGTATTTATTTATGCTATAAAACAGCACACGATTTTGTAGTGAAGTTCAATTGCTTTCAACAGTTGTATAAACGTCTTTATTGGTCATGTCTGACCCCTCCATGTCACAAGACCACTCTGCTATATGAGGCTACAACAGCTGTTTCATGGACCTCTTTTATTAAAATCCTAATAGTAGTGACAGATTTGTATGAAAACAAAAGTTTCCACTTATGCCTGCTTCAGATGACACATTTTTATCTGATAGGATATGTCAGATTTTACTATTATAGAGCTATAAATTCTTGCTGTGACCTGAATGAGGGATATGACAAAGTACAAGTCAGTACCCAACAGATCACAGCCCGCTATTGTTTATAACTTGGGTGAAGTAGGTGCAGGGGCTGGAAGAATGTAGACACAAAATAGTATCTGAAGCTGTGTGTGTGATACTGGCTGCTTGTGTTTGGAAAAGCATTAAAAAAAAAACAATTGCAGATCATTGGTGGATTGCATGAAGAGGGCAGTACAGACCGTCTTGTGAATACTCCTATCTTAGATTTTGACAAGCCAATGACAGAGGCTGTGTGATGCATTGTGGGATTGTTTCGGAACATTGCTGGGAACAAAGCTGTTCACAGCATACAGAGTAGTCGGAAAACAACCATTTCTCTTTTTTTGGAGTCCACAGTGGGAGAAGCGGATGGATGTGTTGTATATATCTGGGGACATCATAGCCTATCACATAAAAGAAATTTCAACAGAAATCTTAAAAAGATTCACAGTGATTTTTAAAGATCCACCTTAAACCTTCAGCTGTACATTTTGCATAGCCTCATATTTATTTGAATTATGGCTGGGAATGTTCTATATTAACAGTATTTTAAACACTCTCCATACAGAGACTAAAACCAACAATGATTTGCCTCTATTCACCGTTAAATGATTAGTTTATTCTTCTGTGCCATAGACCTCCACTGTTTTTCACAAATGATTAAAAACACCTCAGGGAAGCACACCACTGCACTGGGTGACATGTTTCCTCATTACAAAACACAAGACCCTGGTCATTTAAAAAAAATGTTGCCTGAAAGGCTGGCTACAAATGGCCAAAACATAGCTTCTGAAGTAAGAGTCCAACTATCCATGTATCCATGCGCAACAAAACACTGTATGTATGTATGTATATATATACACACACAAAAACACACACACACACACACACACACACACACACACACACACGTCTTTCTGCCTGTGTGTGGCC
>NW_018128094.1:222448-229337 GCF_001952655.1 Monopterus albus
GGTGTTCAGCCCTATGCAGAACAGCCTGCCCATCTTAGCTGCTATGATGCCTGACAGGAGGTTCCATGTTGTGCAGAGGCAGGTTATTGGATAGTAGTTGGATGGTACTGCTCCCTTTTGAAGGTCCTTCAGGATCAGGACTGTCTGGCCTTCAGTTAACCACTCAAGGTGGGTTCCATCCATTAGTTGCTGGTTCATTTGTCCCACCAGGCGCTCATGGAGTGAAATTAGCTTCTTTAACCAGTAGGCGTGGATCATATCATGCCATGGCCCGGTGCTGTCCAGCTCTTCATACTTGAGACCCTCTCTTGGATGTCTGCCATTGTGATTACTGGATCTTGTTCAGGGAGGTTGCTGTGGTCTGCTCTCAGGCCCACCAGCTACTGAGCATTGTTGTTATGTGATGCTTCCTTCTCGGGTATGTTCTTCCAGAATTGTTCAGTCTCCAGCCTTGGTGGGTCTGCTCTCATGTTATTACCCTGCCACTGAGAGTACACCTTGGATGGCTCAGTGGAGAACATTCGGTTTACTCTCCTGGCTTCAACTTCTCTCGTGTACCTCTTCAGCCAGGTGGCTAGGGCTGCGAGCCTTTCCTTGGCAGTCTCTAAGGCCTCAGGTATGTACAGTGTGTTGTACTTCTTAGGTACCCCTTTCTTCATCATGCCTTTCTGCAATTCCGATAACTGGCTAACTTCTCTCCTTGCTGCCTTGATTTTGGTCTCCAACCTCCTTCTCCATGGAGGATACTGCTCCTTATGGTCTTTGTTAAACATGTAACCAAGCATCTCAAGGATCAGGGTTGCTGTGGTGTATATGAGCTTGTTGGTCTCAGTGATGGTTGTAGTAGGGATTGTTCTTAGTGATGCATTCAAATCCTCTAGTAGACTTTCAGAAGGCACTTCACTTAGTCTTGGTAACTGACCACGGAGGTTCCAGATGTCCATCTTGCTCATGATCTTCAATCTCAGGTCAGATGCTCTTGAATCAAGCTAATCTGGGCCTGTTATTGGGGCTCTCTGTGGGGTGCTTTGTTGGTGTTCATCACACTAAAAGTCTGTTCACACACATAGGTAGAGCCAAACAACACCAGCATCCTCTGTGCCATCTTCTGGATGTTTGGAATTTGGCTGCGCTTAATGAAGCATAAAACTCATCCACTTTAAGAGAGTTGAACTTCTCCTTTAAGACGGCGTCACATTGGAGATCAATCAGTTCCAACTGCAACTCCTGTGGCACCGTTTCAGGGTTTTGTGTGAAGGGATATGACACCAGCTAAAGTGACTTGTCAATTTTTCCAAAATTGGAAAACCGACGGCAGAATTCTCCGTGCAGGTTTTCCAGTGATTTCTTTTATTTTTTCTCATGTCGAGGGGCCTCTTTCACTGTAGCCAGTGTGGGGAAATGAGCGAATGACTTATTTAACATTTGCTTTGAGAATAAAGTTAGCTTGGTTTTGAAGGCTGACGTTTGTGAACATTTTGTGCACAAACTGATCTTTCCCTTGTAGCTTCATGTTCAGCTCATTCATATGTGTCAGTATATCCCCAGCAAAAGCTAAATCACAAAGCCAATCTGTCACTCAGCTCAGGAAAATCATCAGCTTTCTCAAGTAGCTCCAAAAATGAGCTAATCTCCTGTTTGAGCTCCCACACTCGTTGATGTACTTTCCCCAAACTTAACCAGCGGACATTAGAGTGATAAAGCAAGTCCTGGTGATCAGCGTCAGTTTCTTCAAGAAACTTAATAAACTGACAATGCTGAAGTCCCCTTGCTTGAATAAAGTTAACAAGCTTTACAACTGTCTTCACTATGTAGTCAAGCTGCAATACGGATTTACATAGTGCTTCCTGGTGGATTATGCAGTGTAGGAAAATTACCTCCTGCTTAGGGTTGTCCTCTTTCACCCTCTCCTGGATTCTTTTGACCAGCCCGACATTTTTTCCTGTCAGATTTGGCGATCCATCTGTGGTAACGTTGGCAAGCGTACTCCAAGGTAGCTTGTGCCTCTCGATGACCCCCAACACTCTCTCATACAAGTCCTCTCCCTGCGTTGACTGGTTGTTAGCATAATTAGCATGCTTGGTAGAAAAGTGAAGGCTGATGTTGTATTCCTTCAAAACCGCAACAGTTTCTTGGCAAATGAGACATACAGCCTTTGACTGGACTTAAAAAGTAAAAAAATATTTAGTTGTCCATTCCTTATTGAACACTCAGCACTCACTGTCGACTTTTCTTTTCTTTGGCCCACTCATTGTTGCAGATGGGTTCAGAGCAGTAGCAGAGTAATAACTGAGAGTAGCCCTGGCTTCGCAAAATCAAGTCAATGTATCACCACGCCTAATGCACCACCTGGTGGAATGCCAGGCATTACAGGACAAGGTCAAATGAAAGCTGTAATGATACAAGCACTAGGTGCTGGCCCCTTAAAGAGCTGCCGGAGTTGGAGCATGTGCTGTATAGTTGATAAGTTACGTTACTGACACACGACAACAAGGTTATGAAGTGACTTACACACATATATATATAAAGAGTTTCTCTTCAAGCAAACCCCATGTACTATTATGAAGAACCCACAACACAAACACAATATGGTGTCAGAAAGTGAACTTGAAGGGAAGAGACGGACTTCGAAAGTCTAAAAAAAAAAGGGTCACGTTGTTGTCGAAGCTAGTTAGCAACAAGCTAACCCTGCACTGTCTCACGGAAGAGTGATTGAGGACAGCGTTAACCAAATTACCGGTAGAGAAAGTGGATATAACACGCTGCAATGGAAGGATTACACCCTCCGCCAACTCTTCAACTGACTGGTAACGTAGCTGAAAATTGGAGAAAATTCGGACAACGTTTTGACCTGTATCTGGCTGCAACCGGTGCCAACGAGGAAAGTGACAAAATGAAAGCATCTATGTTCCTGCATGTAGTTGGTGAGGAAGCACTGGGGGTTTACAACAACTTTACATTTGACACTGAAGAAGACAAAATGAAGCTGCAGAAAATAATGGACAAGTTTGAAGGTTACTGCATACCCAAGAGAAATGTAACCTTTGAAAGACACAGATTTCTCACATGTGTACTAAAACCGGGAGACACAATTGATCGGTATGTGACAGAGTTAAGAAACAGAAGTAAAACATGTGAATTTGGAGAACTGACAGACTCGTTAATAAAAGACAGACTCGTGTGTGGTATTGCAGACAACAGTTTAAGAGAGAGGCTATTAAGAGAACAAAATCTGGATTTGGAAAAAGCTGTAATGGTGTGCAGAGCAGCAGAGGCAGTTAAGACACAAGCAAAATTGTTAAGCAATGATATATGCAACGTGGATATGGTGGAAAAAGAAGCCAACAAAACAACAAAAATGAGGGGTAGCAACGGTGAGATGAGAAACAGAAGGAAACAAGTCAAAGGAGAGGGACACAGTAGGACATGTGGACGATGTGGCACACAGCATCCTCCTAGAAGCTGCCCAGCATACGGCAAAAGCTGCTAGAACTGCAACAGAAATAACCACTTTGCCAGGTGCTGTAAAACTCAAACACACTCAAGTAAAGTGCACGCGCTGAATGAAAATGAAGAAGAAGAACTGTATGTGGACATTGTAACACAAATTGAAACAGATAAGAATGACTGGCTGATGACACTGGAAGTGAATGACATTCAACTGGAATTTAAATTAGATACAGGAGTCCAAACTAACGTGATATCAGAGATGGTGTTCAAGAAAATCAGGCCCAGACCAAAACTACATGCCACAAAGGTGAAAGTCAGTGGACACTCAGGTACACAACTGCCTGTGAAAGGTAAATGCACGGTGACTGTGACACACAAGAACAAAGACCATACACTAGCATTCACTGTGGTGACTAAAGATGCACAGGCTATACTAGGCCTAGCTGCCTGGGTGAGTGTACATAGTTGACACTGAAAAAGAAACTGACTATGATGAGCTCATGACAGAATACAAGGACCTCTTTCAAGGATTAGGCTGCCTTCCTGGAGAACATGCTATCAGTTGACAAAAGTGTACCGCCCATTATTCATCCTTGCAGAAAAGTTCCATTCACTCTCAAAAAGCCATTGAAAGAAGAGCTAGATAGAATGGAAAATCTGGAGGTGATCACAAAAATCGATGAGCCGACAGAATGGGTCAGTTCCTTGGTCATTGTAGACAAAAAAAAAAAACGGAAAGTCCAGAGTTTGCATCGATCCATGAGATCTTAATAGATTCATAAAAAGAGAGCACTTCAAGCTGCCTACAGGAGAAGAAATAATGTCGCAGTTTGCAAATGCATAGTACTTCAGCAAACTTGATGCCTCATCAGATTTCTGGCGATTTATCATATGGGGAAGTACAACAGATGAACATGACAAGAGGCTGAAAAATGTACTGGAAGCAACTAGAAAAGCAAACTTGAAACTGAACAAAGAAAAATGTCAACTTGGTGTGAGAGAACTGACAATTGTTGGAGACATCCTGAGCAGTGAGGGCATCAGACCTGATCCCAGGAAAGTGTCTGCTATCGAAAACATGCCAAGACCACAGTGCAAGAAGGATGTACAAAGGTTTAATGGGATGATAAACTACATGGGAAAGTTCATACCAAATCTCTCTGAGAGGATGGCACCTCTAAGACAATTAACAGAGAAAAAGACAGAGTGGGGATGGAATCATGAACAGGAAAAGTCGTGGAGTGACCTGAAATTAGCACTCACAAAAGAACCAGTTTTGAAGTTTTATGACCCAGAGAAACCACTCAAAATCTCATCAGATGCATCACAAAAGGGACTAGGAGCAGTTCTTTTACAAAAGTTTGAGGACTGGCGACCTATCGCGTATGCATCTCGCTCAGTGAGTGATGCAGAGGAAAGATATGCCCAGATTGAGAAAGAGTTACTGAGCATCACATATGCATGTGAGAGTTTTCACCAGTTTGTATCAGGACAGACGATCAGTGTAGAAACTGACCACAAGTCACTGATTGCACTGTTCCGAAAACCACTGAATGACTGCCCATTGAGAGTTCAGAGAATGATGATTAGACCTCAACGCTACACACTGGACGTCAAGTACAGGCCAGGCAAGCTGGTGTACACCGCCGACACCTTGTCTAGAGCTGTGGAGCCCAAAGAATGGGTAAACAGTAAGATCGGTGATGACGTGAACGTGTATGTCAACATGATAACAAGTTCAATGCCTGTTACAGATGCAAAGATGGACCTCATTAGAACAGAGACAAACAAAGATAACACGCTAAACAGACTGAGAAACCTCATCATAGCTGGATGGCCAAACATGAAACAGGACTGTTCATCTGACCTTGCTGAGTACTGGAACTGCAGGGCAGAACTTTCTGTTGTTGATGACATAATCTACAAGGGGAGCAAAAATAGTTATCCTGAAGAGCCTAAGAAAAGAGATGCTGAAGAAGATCCACAAAGGCCATCTAGGGATGGAAAAATGCAAGAAAAGGGCACGTGAGGTGATGTACTGGCCTTGGATCAATCAAGATGTGACAAATGAAGTATCCAGTTGCACAACATGCATGACATACTGGGCCAACAATCCTGCAGAGCTGCTACTCCCACACCCAGTGCCAGAGAGACCTTATCAGAAGGTAGGCGCAGATTTGTTTGTTTGTGATGGCAAAGACTACATGGTTGTGACAGACTATTACTCACTGTACCCAGAGGTTTGTAGACTGCAGACTACAACAGCAGAAGCAGTGATAATGTCAATGAGAGCCATATTTTCCAGACATGGAGTGCCCAATGGACCGCAGTTCACCAGCACTGCCTTTAAACTCTTTGCAGAAGATCGGAACTTTGTGCACACAACATCAAGTCCTCATTACCCGCGGTCTACTGGGTTGGTGGAAAAGTCAGTTCAGACTGTGAAACGACTCATGTACAAAGCAAAAGATACTGGAGCCGATTTCTACCAGAGCTTGCTCGTATATCGCTCAACACCACTGGAATGTGGTAAGTCCCCAGCTCATCTCCTCATGGGACGACGTCTGAGGTCAAACCTACCTATTCAAGAAGACCAGTTGAAAACCCAGCACGGAAAGGTGATAAAGAGCTTTAAAGAACAGCAAAAAGCAAAACAGAAGTTCTATTATGACAGAGGAACTCGGATGTTACCTGAACTTCACACGGGAGACCAGGTGAGGATCAAAGGCAAAACAGACACATGGAAACAGACAGCAACTGTTCTAAATGAAGTCAAGCCAAGATCTTATGACATCCGCACGGAAGACGGAGTGGTTCTGAAAAGGAATTGTTGTGATCTTTTGGGACCAACTGCAGCTGTTGAGAGAGCCGATGCTATTGAACAACCACAGCACACACTTGAGAAGACACCAGAAACACCAGCTCAGTGTCATGAACCAATTCTCAGAAGATCATCAAGGAATGAAAAACCACCACAGAGACTCATTGAACAGATTTAATAGAACTGTGGTGGTTAGCAACAAACCTATTCCAGAGGTAATATGTAATAGAACAGTATGTAGTTCATATTTAGATAATACTTGGTTACTTAGTTGTGTAAGGAGATAAGGCTGAGCTCAGCGTGTATGGAAGCTTGATCTGTCTCTGGCGCAGGCAAGAATATCTGTGTCCCTCTTGATTAACTTATGGGTCAACATCCTGAGTGACTTCCTCCTCTGATAGGGAATGGATATACTGTAGCTGCAGCTTATGTGAACTGTTCGTGTGCCCTGTTCAGGTTTAGAAAAGGGAAATGTGCGCTAGGTCAATGTGACCTAGAAGGTCATGCACTGGACGGCTTAGACAATGCTCGGAAGAAGGTGTGTGAGGGTAGTTGGCATGGGACCGCGTCTTCATGGCTCCGGCCGTGCAGAGCTGTGTGAGTTATGAGCAGATAAAA
>NW_018128094.1:229507-244134 GCF_001952655.1 Monopterus albus
TATTTCATTGCAGGAGGAGAGTCTCTGTTCTCTGTTCCCTAACTACAAGATTATCTGTTTAGATGCTACTCTATTTAGAATAATTGAAATATTAAATGATCCTTTAAATTGGGATGGTTTGTCTGAATTAATTTAGCCAGTATCACACTCTAGCCACGACAGAACAACTTTAGCTGTATTGTTATACAGTAAGATGTGATTAAGTTTACTGTCTGTTTTTCTGGAAGTTGATTGGACTGATGTCATAAGTTGGTATCATAGAAATGATTTATGTGCTTGCCCCTTAAAGAGCTGCCGGAGTTGGAGCATGCTCTGTATAGTTGATAAGTTACGTTACTGACACACAACAACAATGTTATGAAGTGACTTACACACACACACACACACATATATATATAAAGAGTTTCTCTTCAAGCAAACCCCATGTACTATTATGAAGAACCCACAATACAAACACAACAAATGCAGTAATAATTATTATATGATTTGATTTGGGCAATCCTGCACCAATCTTCGGCGGCGGGCCGGATTAAAAGGACCAACGGGCCAGATGTGGCCCGTAGGCCGTAGTTTGCCCACCCCTGGTCTAGACCTTATTATTATCATTATCAGTATTATCAAAGTTAAAAACCCAATACATCCCCCTTGAGCAAGCACTTGGCGACAGTGGGGAGGAAAAACTCCCTTTATCAGAAGAAACCTCTGACAGACCTCGGCTCTTGGTCGGCGGGCTTCTGTCTCAACCGGTTGGAGTGTGTGGATACAGGAGAGAGAAAAGAAGAAAAGCAACAGGACATAACAAACAACAACAAGAGCCTTCATCAAGAACTCAATGGGAATGTGGAAAACAACCCTAGAGGCCAACTTCAAGCCAACTGCACAAGTCAATATCAAGTGCGGTATCTACCAAGGAGATGCTCTGTCCTCACTGCTGTTCTGCATAGGCCTGAACCCCCTAAGCCATATCATCACCAAGAGTGGTTACGGATACCGACTACAGAATCGGCCACCTCCTCTACATGGATGACATTAAGCTGTATGACAGGAGTGAACAAGACATCGACTCACTGATCCACACCACTAGGATCTACAGCCATGACATCGGAATGTCATTCAGACTGGATAAGTGTGGTCGAATAGTAACAAGAAGAGTAAAGGTAGTCAGAACTCAGGGGACTGTACTACCAGAAGGCAACATAGCAGATGTTGAGGACAGCTACAAGTACCTTGGGATCTCACAGGCAAATGGGAACCATGAAGAGGCCACAGGGAAAGCAGCAACTGCCAAGTACCTGCAGAGAATAAGGCAAGTCCTGAGAAGTCAGCTGAATGGAATGAACAAAATCTGGGCGATTAACATCTACGCCCTGCCGGTCATCATGTACCCCGCTGGCATAAGCTGGCCAAAGGAGGAGATAGACACCACAGACATCAAGACAAGGAAGCTCCTTACAATGCACGGTGGCTTCACCCCAAATCCAGCATCCTGAGACTGTACACTAAGTGGAAGGAAGGAGGCCGAGGATTAGTGAGTGTCAGAGCCACTATCCAGGATGAAACAACAAAGATCCATGAATACATCAGGAAGATGGCCCCAAGTGATGACGTGCTTAGTGAATACCTTAGGCAGCAGATGAAAGACAGCACAGAGGCACTAATCCTGGCAGCACAGGAACAGGCTCTAAGTACAAGATCAATATAGGCTGGGGTCTACCACACCAGGCAGGACCCCAGGTGCAGGCTGTGCAAAGATGCCCCTGAGACAATCCAGCACATAACAGCAGGGTGCAAGATGCTAGCAGGCAGGGCATATATGGAATACCATAACCAAGTGGCTGGCATAGAGTACAGGAACATCGTACATCTGTATCAAGTACAGGCTGGAAGCCCCAAAGTCAAAATGGGATACACCTCCAAAGGTGGTTCAGAATGACCAAGCTAAGATCCTGTGGGACTTCCAGATACAAACTGACAAACTGGTAATGGCCAACCAACCGGACATAGTAGTGGTGCTGTAGTGGGTAAAATCAATGCACAGGGGAAATGACTGCAGTGCCAAAAATCTATTGAACAATATTACTGAAATGTGATTGTGACTGAGAAGCAGGATCACATTGTTATTCTTTTAGTTTTTTGTCACTCTGCAGAGGAAGTCAGGTAGTCTGGTCCCGTCTCCCCCAGGGTCTTCACACACAACTCCACTCCTGATCAATCCCCCTGCTACTTTTTATTCCCATCTCTTCTCCTTTACATTCTTTCCTCATTAGCTCAACCCTGCACTATCATCTCCTTCTTTGGGGAAAACTCCTGACTATCCGACTTCCCCCTCAAGCAGCACAGAAAAAATAGAAGGTCGCTGACCTTTCCTAGTTACACAAGCATTTTCCTATCTTGACACTAGAAGTCTATTTTAGTATCTATTCTAAGAGGCATTTATGTAATATATCCCGTGACACATGTTAATCAGGAATATGTTAACAAAGGATTAACTACTAGACGTATACTCTTTGTTTTAACCACTACAGTGGACAAACAGAAGAAGAAGAAGGCCGTAGTGATAGATGTAGCAATCTCAAGCGATAGCAACATCAGGCAGAAGGAACATGAGAAGCTCAAGAAATACCAACGGCTGAAAGAAGAGAAGGTGAAGGCACAAGTGGTCCCCATGGTAATAGGAACATTGGGGGCTGTGACCTCCAAACTGGGAGAGTGGCTCCAACAGATCCCAGGAACAACATCTGAGATCTCTGTCCAGAAGAGTGCAGTCCTAGGAACAGCTAAGATACTGCGCTGGACCCTCAAACTCCCAGGCCTCTGATAGAGGACCCGAGCTTGAAGAACGGAATAAGACTGCCCCAAAGTGGGGTGAGCGGGATAGCTCAGTGGCAGACTGGGCTTTGGTATGGAAGGTCGGGGGTTTCGAACCCCAATTAGGGTACAGTCAACAGCCTTGGGCAAGGATGCCTTCTTGTTTTCATTACCTCATGGGTAATGAAAACAAGAAAAACAAGAGTCACGCCGGCTTGGAGGTCACCAGGGTCAACAAGGTTCGCATCAGGTGTTGAGGAACCAGGGCAACCTGATGAGAAGTGGCCTCTTGGAACAAGACATTCATGGACAAGAGCTGAGAACAGGGAATGCTACTATGGATACGAAACCCAACATCTAGGCTAACATCAAACCAACTAGTAGCTCAGTGTTCTAACAGTGTTCTACAGCAAGGGGGAGCCAGGACAACAGGTCAGGGGGAGATATCATCATCCCCACAATCAAAGATTGGGTACCAAGCCCCAGTAACAAGCCCAGATTAGCTTAATGCAAGAGATTAATGCACCTGAGATTGAAGATCATGAGCAAGATGGACATCTGGAACCTCTGTGGTCAGTTACCAAGACTAAGTGAAGTGCCTTCTGAAAGTCTACTAGAGGATTTGAATGCAGCACTAGTAACAATCCCTACTACGGCCATCACTGAGACCAACAAGCTCATATACACCATAGCAACCCTGATCCTTGAGATGCTTGGTTATAAGTTCAACAAAGGCCACAAGGAGCAGTATCCTCCATGGAGAAGGAGGTTGGAGACCAAGATCAAGGCAGCAAGGAGAGAAATTAGCCAGCTATCGGAATTGCAGAAAGGCGTGATGAAGAAAGGGGTACCTAAGAAGACAAGATGGCGCCACTGTATTTGGCCTGCTGCCTGCTCGTCCTATGTGTGTTTAGTTTTGTTATATTTAACACGGCCTCTGTTTTCTCTGCACTGGTATATGATCGCCTGACTTTTTTAGAAATACATAACTCAATGTTTAGTCATCCTAGTGTCCACCGAGGCTATCAATCGAAGCTACCACCACCTCCGATAGCATCCATACCTCGTTTCCTTCGACGCTCTGCCGGCCCTCTCCCAGGCAGATTTCATTGGAGGCAACGCAGCAGGAGAGCTGGACTCTATGTTAAGCTGAAATCTTGCCTTAATTCATTGGTGTGGACTGACCACCTCCTGGAGCATGGCAATCTCGATCCAAGCTGGACCCTGATCCACAATTATTGCTTTCTTCAACCGGTTGGCTCAGATGTTGACCCTCCTCGCCAATTCTGCCGGCTTGTGAGATGTTCGGACCGGCATTGCTCTCAAGGCAACCTTCGCCCAGTGGCTCGGGCCGGCCTCCCTCAGGATAAGTCAAGCCCGCTTCACTTTGCTCTCATTAATGCAAGATCACTTAAAAACAAAACTTTCATTCTTAACGATTTTATCTCTATGTATGATCTGGATGTGTTTATCACTGAAACCTGGCTGAAAAAGGCGATAATAGTCTTTTCTCTGAGCTCCTTCCGGCTGATTACTTGTTTTTCAACACCCTGCGCCTCGCTGGTAGAGGCAACGGCTTGGCATCTGTTTTTAAGCCGACCCTAAAATGTCTGACTCTAGTTGCTTCCGGATTATGGATTCCATCGCTCCTTTTAGAAGGATGAAAGCTAGGAACACCCCTGACCCATGGTTAAATGACACCACCCTGTGGAGATGCTGCAGACAGGCGGATCTTCGTTTGACTCTACTTGCTCCCGGTTTATGGATTCTGTCGCTCCCTTTAGAAGGAGGAGGGCTAGAAACACTCCTGACCCTTGGTTGAATGACGTTGCAGGCAGACGGAGCGTAAATGGAAGAAGGATGGACTGCACGTCTCCCTGGACATTTTAAGGGACAGCCTGGCATCATATCAGAAAGCTGTAAAAGTTGCTAAAACCCAATATTTATCTAATATTATTTTGAATAACAGTCACTGTCCCAGAGTTCTTTTCAATACTATCAATTTGGTTATTAATCCTGTTGTTGCTTTGGCCACCGAGGGGTCGGTTCTGACCTGTAATCAGTTTCAGAGCTACTTCATTGACAAAGTTTGGGCTATTAGACAAAGTATTCCCAAGCTTCCACCTTCTGTACCACCTGTATCTCATGTATTGTATACTCTGGAAGCATTTACTCCGATCTCTCTGCCTCAACTTAAAAAATGTGTGTTACAGTTAAGGTCTGCCTCCTCCCCCCTGTATCCTGTCCCAGCCAGGATAATTAAGGAGGTCATCGTTGGTCCCTCTCTGGTCACATTTCTTAACAACTGCCTTAGGCTGGTCACGGTCCCCACCGCCCTTATGCATGCAATAGTGAGACCACTCAAGAAGCCTAACCTTGACTCCTCCCTTCTGGCCAATTTTAACCCAATTTCCTTTTTGCCTTTTTTATCTAAGTTTATAGAAAGAATTGTCCTTACCCTGTTGCAGTCTCATCTGGATCGTCTGGATGTTGTTAATAAGTTTCAATCAGGTTTTAGGCCCCGTCATAGCACTGAGTCTGCATTACTGAAGGTCCATAACGACATTACTATGGCCCTTGATGCCAAGTGCCTATAGTGGTTTAAGTTACATGTTAATATGGATTATGTAATGGAATAGAGTGTTTGTGTGCTCACTTTTAAGTTCATGTGAGCTGAACAATGAGCTTATATAATTTGGTCAAGATGTTTCCTGTTTTTGGGTACATCTCAGGGTGTTGTCTCATAAAACTGGAGACAGGAAGCTAAGTTCAGAAACAGCCTAAGAAAAGTTGTGAATAAAACAGTGAGGCTGAAGGGTGTAGAGAAGAAGAAAGGATGGTGTGGGCGCCATGAGTGTGCTTTTGGACCCGGCTGGGGGGACTATGGACTCTGACTGATTGTACCCTCTGACTAAGACTGACTGATTCTGTGACAGTCTTCTTATTTAATACTGTATCTATTCCATTGCAGGAGGAGTGATTCTGTTCTCTGTTCCCTAACTACCAGATTACCTTTTTTTAAAAACTTTATTTATAGATTTTGAACTTTTCAACAATTATACAGAGTTACAACAAAAACAGAAACAGGACAAGCAAAAAAAAAAAAAAAAGGTGGAGGGTCTGGGGCGTGTATTATCTATACATTCAAAATCATCCCGAGGTACTCAGTTCTTCGAGATCACTTAGTGTTGTAAATATTCTAGAACAGGTCTCCATGTATTGTAGAAGTTTTCCTGGTTGTTTGATAACTCGTATCTCAGTCTTTCAATATGGAGGATCCCTGTCATTTCTTTCAACCAGGTTTCAAAATTAGGCACTGAATCAGATTTCCACAACTTTAAAATTCATCTATTAGCGATGACCATACCATAAGTTACAATTGTACGAGCATTATTGTCCATGTTTTCCAAAGTCGTTGAGAAGCCCAGCAAGGAAGTTTCAGGGTCAGGGTCCATATGTGTTCCGAGTACAGAGGAGTACCATCTAAATATTGAACACCAGAAGCTTTGGTGTTTTGGGCACAACCAGAAGTGATGTGAAAGAGTGCTTTCAGCCATCTTGCACCTGCCACAAAGAGGTGAAGTCTCAGGGAAGATTTTATGTAACTTGGCTTTTGAATAATGTAATCTATGTATAACTTTAAATTGTATCAGCTGAAGCCTTACATTGACAGAGCAGGAACGGATGCCCCTTAGGGACTGTGTCCATAACTCAGCAGCAATAGTAATATCAAGGTCCTTTTCCCATGCCTGTTTGATATGGATGGTAGGTTTGGTGATCTTGTAAGAGAAGATGCGAACCAAGGATAAGATTAGGCCTTTAGTTTCTGGGGAACCCAGCAAAACATTAAATAGAGGATTGTCTTAAGGCAGAGACTCGAATAAAGGGATATTCTGCCTAACATAGTTCCTCAATGTATTTGGAGTATCACAGAACTTCCGAACCTGCTGCAAGATTTTCTGAGTATTGGATATAGTAAAATGTTGTTCCTTATAAGAGGCCCCTGATCTGAGAGATGAAAAAAGGAGCGCTGGTAGTGACGTTTTTGTAATTAAACTCTGTTCAATCGTTAACCAAGACGGTTTATCAATTGAGGGGTTATAATCCTGAGCCAAAGGCCAGTACATCATTGCCCTGACACTGGCAGCCCAGTAGTAATGTAAAAAACATGGGAGGCCCAGGTCTCCATATTCTTTCGGTTTCTGAAAGTGTTGCTTTGAGATTCTGTGTGCTTTATAACCCCCGAGTAAATGGTAGAATGATAGTCTCTTGATCTAAAGTAAGACATAGGACTAAAAATTGGAATGTTTTGAAACAAGTATAGAAATCTTGGCAAAGAAATAATTTGAATTGTGTTTACACGGCCTATCAGAGACAAAGGCAGCATTCTCCATTTTTCAATGGTGTTCTTTAAATCGCTCAGCCTTTTCATAAAATTAAATTTAAGGAGATGTTTAGAGTTTTTCAAAATCTTGACACCGAGGTATTTTAGTTGATGTGACACTTTAAATTGCGTGGAGGACAAAAATGCGGAGTCTGGATTGGTAGTGAGTGGTATAAGGTCACTCTTCTGCCAGTTTATGGTGTACCCTGAGACCTCACCGAAATCATTTATCAGTCTAAGTAGATGTGGGACAGATTGTTCAGGGTCAGAAATGAAGACAGCAATGTCATCAGCATAGAGAGATATTTTATGTTCCACCCCCCCAATGGCCACAGGTTTAATCAGTGGGTGTTTTCTTATACTAATTGCCAATGGCTTGATTGCAAGCGCAAAAAGTAGTGCGGAGAGGGGACAACCCTGGCGAGTCCCCCTCCCCAGAGGAAAGGGACACGACCTTTCCTGATTTGTGATTACTGAGGCAGTGGGACTGTGATATGCCAGCTGCACCCAAGAGACAAAAGGGCTACCCAGGCCAAATTTCTCCATTACCTTAAACAGGTATCTCCACTCCACCTGGTCAAAAGCCTTTTCTGCGTCCAAGCATAAAATGGCTTGCTTTGAGCCTGGTTTAAATTTGTGATACATGATATTTATTACTCTTCTCGTATTGAAAAAGGAATATCTGTTTGGGATAAATCCAGTTTGATCTGTATGTATTAAAGATTCAATACATTTATTTAGCCTGTTCGCCAATATTTTAGTGAAAATTTTAAAATCTAGGTTGAGCATAGAAATTGAATGGTATGAGGCTGGATTAGTGTCATCTCTATCGAGTTTCAAAAGGAGAGCAATGTCAGCACTATACAGCATCAGTGGCAGAGCCCCCGATCCAACTACCAGATTACCTATTTAACCACTACTCTGTTCAGAATAATTGTAATATTAAACGAATATTTAAATTGGGATGATTTGTCTGAATTAATTTAGTCTGTATCACATTCTAGCCATGACACGCCCCATTATTCTAGTTCTTCTAGATTTATTGGCAGCCTGTGACACTGTTGACCATGCAGTTTTGCTCTCCCAGTTGGAACACCTCATTGGCCTCAGAGGTGCGGTTCTAAACTGGTTTACTTTTTTTCCTGACCAATAGAACCTTTTTTGTCATTATTGACTATTTCTCCTCGACCATAGCCCCTCTTACCTCAGGCGTCCCCCAAGGCTTGATTCTGGCCCCGTTACTCTTTTCTTTATATACTGTATGTCACCACTTGGTTCAATTATATCAAGGCACAATGTCCATTTTCATTCTTATGCAGATGTTCAGATTTATGTGCCGCTGATACAATGCGATTTTAACGCAGTTGTCCTGCTGCATAATTGTATTCATGTGGCTATCGCAGAATTTCCTTAATTTAAATGAGAGCAAGACTGAATACATTATTTTTAGCCCCGATCCAGCCGCTGTTGTATCAAGTTTAGGTGCTTCAGCCCCTTCATTCAGGATACCGTGAAAGACCTTGGAGTGATATTTGACAGCGCCCTCAATTTTGATAAGCAGATCAGGTCCGTGGTTAAAACTAGCTTTTTTCACCTGAGACATCTAACGAAGGTGAAGCCCTTCTTATCGCACGAAGACTTAGAAAAAGCTATCCATGTTTTTATCACCTCGCTACTTGACTACTGTAATGCCCTCACTGTGGGCATCTCTCAGTCTCTTCTCTGGAAGCTTCAACTGGTCCAGAATGCTGCGGCTCGACTGTTCTCAAACACCCCCAGGTACGCCCACATCACCCCTGTACTTCTCTCGCTACACTGGTTGTCAGTACAGTTTAGAGTTGCTACTATGCTAGGTGCTACTATTTGTATTTAAGTCTATTAATGGCCTCGCTCCTTCATACCTGTCGGATCTTCTATTTATGCTCCGTGCAGAGCTCTGTGCTCCTCAGAGCTCTTATCTCCTCAGAGCATCTGTCCTTGGTTGTCCCACGGTCTCGATACAAAAAATGGGGTGTTCGTTCTTTTGCTGTGCATGGCCCCAGACTCTGGAATTCTTTACTGCTAGAGCTACGGTCCATAACCGAGTTAGTGGCTTTTAAGTCAACTTTTTAGACAGGCTTTTGGTACTTAAGTTGCTCCAAAGGGACGTCTTTTAACTTGTTGTTTTATGCTATTTATATCCTGATATGGAAACTTTTTACTGCCTCTTTTTTGAAAATCTATTTTATTTTTCTTAGGTCTTATTGTTTTAATAGTGTTTTTATTAGTTACACATGTTCTGCTGTGAAGCACTCTGTGCTCCGTTGGAGTTGTAAAGTGCTATAAAAATAAAGTTGTATTATTATTATTATATTATTAAGAAGTACAACACACATACAGTGTGGGGAATGAGGCCTTAGAGACAGCCAAGAAAAGCCTTGATTTCACCTGCATCTCAATTACCCACACCTAAATAGCAGCTTCCCACCCTGTGGAACTAATATTCATAACTAATTTTTTTTTAAATAAATTTTGTTATGAAACTTAACTAGTAACTAAAGTTATAAAATAAATGTAATGAAGTAAAAAGTACAATATTTTCTTCAAAAGTGTAGTGAAGTCAAAGTATGAAGTAACACAAAATTAAACTACTCAAGTAAAGTACAGATACCTTAAGTACTGTACAAAAGTACAGTACTTAAGTAAATGTACTTAGTTACTTTCCACCAATTTCTAAAATGGATAAAAAAGTATGATTAATTTGCAATTAATCACAAGTTAACTATGGACAATCATGCAATTAATCGCAATTAAATATTTTAGTTGATTGACAGCCCTAACATATACAGTATACAGTATAAATGTGTGTGTATAGGTGTGTGTACTAGAGTACTACATTATGTTCTGTCATTGTACTGTATATGTACATGCATGTGCATATGCAAATACACTGTATGTATGTATGTACAGTATGTATCTTGCAGCACAGTTAATGACTCACTGTAAAAAGATGTAAATACTGTCATTGTAGCTTTCCTTTGACCCTATATAGGTGTTCTAGCTCTCTAGGCCAGAGATGAAGCTGTGTGTCTGAAGAAATTCCCTGTGGCTTCAGCCAATAACACCCCCCATGATGCAATCAAAAGGATGGAAGGATGATGGAACCATAGAGGAGATGTGAAACCTCCTTTATTGGTTTTAAAAACAGAAAAGCTCAAGATATAGATGCATAGATTCCCCAGCTGCTTGTTTGACAGAGCAGAAAATGTTAGATGTGTGTTTCTGTGTGAGTGTGTGCATGCATGTGCAAGCAAATATTCTTGTCTCCATTGGCAGCGTGAGAACACATCCTCTCCTGCCCTCCAACCTCAGAACAAGGCCCTCACTGTACATAAAGGACACATTTGTTCTCAACCTTGCGCTATTGTTCTGCCAGTGTTCTACTGTTAATACCCATTGCAAATCTGCTTACTTTCAGATTCCATCAAATCGGGTAGGGCGGACAAAGAGAGGACTATATGGCCTGAGAAAAGACACAAACAGAGGTTGCCAGTGTGTTCGTTGACTCTGGGAGGGCACTGACAATAACAGCAGTGTGAAGCAGCCTGGTGATTGATCGGTCTGATATTGTGCTGTGTGGGATGGATGTCATGGACAGAATTAAACAAACAATGGTTGAGAGGAAGTTGTGTGATTAGGTGAGAAATTTAGAAAGGATGAATGCTGAAACGTGTGGGTCTACATGTCCTTCCTGTAATCCATATATTTGTTTGCACTTTGTGATGATAAGATTAATTGAAAAACGTATAGAATCACCTACCTTAGATTATTATTACTACTTCCACCGGTTTTCAGTCGGCAGGTTCCAGGGAACCTAAGCTTTGCTTTAGAGGCATTTCTTAAAGACAGGGCTGGACAGGCTGCACAAATAATAATATTTGATTCATTTGAATTTCAAAAGGGTGCCATAATTTATTTCTTTATGCATTTATTTTGTTGTTACCTCCACCCTCTTCACATGCTGCTCATTTGCTCAGCCTCCTTTTTGTATAAATGAATACCTGGTCCATTTGTGGCAGAAAAAATTGGCATGGTGCATTACCTCAAGGAACTTTATTGTTATAAATTTTATAATCTTAAAGAATAGTTTGGTTGATTGCAGAACAGTAAAATTGTTATGGACACTATTGTTCTTACAAAAGAACATGTCCTAATTTAATTTTTCAGAGGCATTTTGCTGTCATAAAGTTGTTTGAAACTGTAAAATGACATGTCTGAGTAATAATCACAAATTAGCAAACACCATAAGCCTAAACTATAATTATAATATCAACCCAATGTTAATTATATTTACTAAAGATGATTTTAGTTCTGCAGTGTTTGCAATGTTTAAAATGTACTGTATTTAATATAAAGGTAAATTCATGATCATGCCAGGTCACTACTGTAGGCTAATGTAACAAAAATAAACATAGCATCTTTAGATGGACTGGTAAACATGAGCATACAGTGTGTTGTTTACTGATGTCACCTGACAGTAACTTCATTTTGATTCTGTCTTGATTTCATTATAGCTGCCAGTGAGCAAAGCAGGCTGACGCCTGACATTTATCTGTTTATTCTCAGTAGGAAGTGTAATTCTTTTGTTCTTGCTCAAATATGCTGTAGAGCTTTGCAGGGTAGTGGGACCCGGCACTGCTGCTTATGAACAATGGTTCCATCCATGTGAGCTTTCTTTGTCTCTGTTGTCTGTGTAATAAGGGAAGTTCTCCCCAGTGATGAACCATCATCCATCTAATTTTAGATACCCTCTACGCCTACTGCCCAGCCTCACTGACAGTTAATAAAGTCATAACCTAGTTTGGGCAAGATCCCTATCATCTCCCTGCCATACCAGCCAAATCTACTACCAGCCCACCCCTTATGCTCTCACCTAAACTGTCCTCTGGTCCCCCACCTCTCAGTCTCCCTTTTGATTCATTTACAATAACCCCTTGTCACCTAAACCTATTCTGCTCCCTGTCTCTATATTCTCTAGGCTTCTTCCATGTCCCCCATTGCTCCTCAGACTCCATTCACTTGCCTTTCACTTTCTCACCCATGCTCAGGTTTTCACACCTCATCCCACTCAAGTTCTAATTTGTTCTCAATTTGCGTGCCTGCAACCACATATCTCTTGGTGTCCATCTACCATTGCCCCAGTGCACCCTTTCCGTTTACTTACAAGGTATCTTGTATCTAGCGGTGATCACCTCTGTTTTTCTCTTCCTTTATCCCTTACCCATCACCCTCTCTCCTTTCTTACCTCACTGCACCCCCACCCCCGCCTCCTCCTTTTTGACTGTTCTGGTTGCTGATTCAGTGGCTCATTCCATTTTCCATGACAGCCCAGCGTGGAGAGGCTGCCTCTGAGGCCTGGAAGACATGAAGCCCTGCCAGCTTCCGATGTCATTACTGCACCACAACACAGTCAAACAGGCACACGTGCCCTAACACGCCATGCACATCACTGCACACACAGATGTAGTGAAAGAGGAACCCACCAGAATATATTACAGTATATGCTTTTCTGGTTTGGTAGGAAGGGTTTACTTACAAATACAATATTACAGTATTTAAAACTTCAGAGATTACTTTACATATAACCACTAGACAGGAGGTTTGGAGGTAATAAAATTTACATTTACATAAAACATTTCAACACAAACAGAGAAAGCTTATTTTTTCTCCAATCATACTAAAGTAATAATGACTTTATAATATACGGTGTGGGGTATGGGTACAGTAAAATGTTATCAAATGCAGGCAAGCTGTGATTAAATGAATAGAAATGGAGAGAATTTAAAAATAAATGACTTGATGTCACATTTTAAATAGCCTTTAAAGAGTTGTTGTATATATACAGTATACTAGTGGTCCACTACCCTCTGCCACTCTTCATCCTCTTTTGTTATCACATTTTCACAAGACTTTCTCAGAACAGACTCCACAGATATAATATACTTGAGTTTATGTGATTAGTTTAAAGGCTTATAGGATATAGATGAAGGGATATTGGTGGAAGCCTTGTGTTGACTTTTCCCACTGACAGTGGAATTGTTATGGTTTGGGTGGTGGTGCCTGTTTGGTGCTTTTATTTTTCGGGGTTGGCTTCCTGTTTCTTTCAGTTCACATGCCCCAGCTTTACCCCAGCTTATCAGCGTTTATTGTTTAAAGCTGCTACTCATTATCTCCCCGTCCTGCCCCATATTTATACACCCTGTTTGCCACTGTTTGGTTGCTGGATCATTAATGATCACGTGCCCAGAGTTCGCTCCTTGATGTTTCTGTGTTCACGCTGGATTACTGCTCTCTGGTTGCGCTGGGCTTTGGTTAGTCTCATGTTTGCCTTATCCACTCTGGACTCTCGATTGATTATCTGTTTGTCGCCTGGCACTTAGCTGAGTTTTTTCTTTTCCTGATTGTCTTGCTATGAGCAGCGCCTGAAATCATCTTTGTTCGCCTCCTGTTATTTTCCACCCATCTGAACCCTTGACTTTTTGAATGTCTGGTGTGCTGTGAGCATGGCATCTGCCTGTTACCTGCCGTAACGCCCAACTTCCAACAAGCTTCTCCAGTGTGCTCAACTCCTGACCTCCTTTGAGCTGTGCCAGTGTGTTGTGAGTAACCTGCTTGCCAGCTGGGCTGTGGAGAGAGTGCTCCAATGTGCTGATTAGTCTACTCACCTGTCATCCTGGTTCTCTGACCCTCCTGGTTACCGCTGCTTGTCTATCTACTCCTCTGCCGTCCTGGTCCCCTGCTGCCGGCTCTCCTGCTCATCTTCCTGTGCCCCTCCTGCTGCCGGCCCTCTTGGTCTCCGCATCTCTCCTGGTTTCTCTTCTTGCCTGTCCATGGTTGCTCCCTGCCTACCTGTGTTTTGTTCATTAAAAATGCTTTCTTTGGTTCCCACTCCTCTGGTCTCTGTGTCTGCCTCTGGGGTCCACCCTCACAAACTGTACCAGGAATAGAGACTGTGGTTTTGAGCAAACGCCACACATTATTTTCTGTGGCAGGCTTAGAGTGACAGACATATTTGATTTTGATTTGATTTATTCTTTCAAGCATGTAAAGACAGTTGATATGTCAACACACATAATTTTACACATAGCCAACAAATGCTAATCCAATATCAACTTGCTTATACCTAGTACATGCTTGAATGGAGTAGGAAGAAGTCAGACTTATCCAGTCCTACCCCATGACATCATCTTACCATCATTGGTTTGCAAGCAGTATCTCTACATAGATAATTCTCTTCTACACAACACAAGTAATATACTAAAGAAATATAACAGAGTGTTAACATTCTTACATAATTACATTCTTAAATACTTTTCTTCTACACCACACAAGTAATATTCTCAAGAATTATTACAAAGTGTTAACATTCATACACCACACCCACAATGTTCCATCT
>NW_018128094.1:247018-256069 GCF_001952655.1 Monopterus albus
TTCGCTTGGACTGTACTTCCAAATGCTCCATTTTATCCGTTATGGCTATTAGACTCTCACAAGTTTTGTAGACATCATCCCTTGTTTCCTTGGTTTGTATTTTCTGTTCACCCATGGCTGCTTTAATCACATCCACATCTCGCTGGGTAAACTGCAAACTCGTTTTTATCTCCTGTATTTCTCTGGTCATGTCGTCGAGTCTCTTGTTATTTGTCTCCATAAGTAGTTGCACAAAACCTTTGAAGTTATCTTGTTGTTGGCTCAACAGTGCGGTGTACATCTGCTTCTGCTGACTCAACATCTCTTTTACTTGCGCCGCTGAAATATAATCCTCTTCTGCTTCAACATCCTCATTTGCTCTCTTTTCCCTCTTGGAGGCATTTTAATAGTTGTAGAATTTGTTCAAAGACTTGAAAATGTAGAAGATGTGAAAAATCGTAGAGCAGACAAGAGGAGCAGTAAAGGCGTCTGCTCTCGCTTGCAACCTGGAACTGCAGACTTAATAAAATAATATTGATGACTAAAATCACCTGTGGAAAACCACAGGGCTGAATTCTTGGTGCATTGTTTTCCTCCATGTACTGTACATATTGTTGAATTTGTTGATTCAAACATCTGGTACAAACTATATGTAAGCCTCTTCTATAGCATAAACGGCAAATCATGTTATTGTAGTTTTAGGTAATAATGTCACTGTTAGCACCAGATAACGATGGCAAGAAGTTTGTAGAAAATAATTTATGTGCTACACTTTCAGTATTACTTTGAGAAGAATAATAAAAATCAACTTTATTTGGCCAAGCATGTTACACACACACACAAGGAATTTGTTCCTGGTACAGAACCGAGGCAGCCATCTGCGGCCTCAACTCACACCAATGGTTCCAACCATCGGGGGCAACTTTTGGGGTTCAGTGTCTTGCCCAAGGACACTTTGACATGTGGACTGCAGGCACCGTGATTCAAACCTCCAACCCTCCAGTTAGGAGACGACCGCTCTACCCACTGAACCACGTATTATAAGTTATTTGGCTTTTACACACTGTCACATTTGCCAGTCAGTCTCGGACTGATTTCAGTATTTTACTGACATTGTTCACAACTAATTCTGTGAACCTTGTGACAGACAAGAATTTCATCATCAAGACAGCTGAGTGTCTAAGTATATCATGGAATGGGAGATTTAAATTTTCATTTGTCTGAGCACTAAGAACTCATATTCTATGTTGGCTAAAAAGCTGTTCATTCTTGACCTTGGAAATATAAGATGACAAAATAGTTTCACAACAACATCGCATTTGTAGCTGTTCCTGAGCTTTCAGTCCAGTTACTCAACCTTTTTTCCCAAGGTCAAGAATGAACTTTTACTTAATTTGAATATTTATGTCAACATAATTGAGAGGTCATTAAAGTGCTTTAAGGTCCTAAACATCTGCTCAGTAAGATATGATTATATGATCTTGAATGACTTAAAGTTTTACAATAACATTAAACATCCTTTCAAGTTACTTGGAAATTCAACAATAGGATATAAAACTGGAACACAACATTAAAATTGATTTTTTTAAAGGGCCCATGACATGCATTTTTTTGTTTTTTGACTTTTCTACAATGTTACAATGGTGAACTATCATCTTAGACATGACCTAAAGATCAAAAAACAAGGTGTACATACAGTATGTTCTAGTTTTTCTATGCAGAAGCAATTCAGTTTGTATGTAAACTCTTGCTCGCAAGACTTTTTTTCTAACAAAATAAAATGTTATGTCATAGTTTAAGGATTTCCTTGAACGGGCATAAAATCCAGGCCTTTGCATGTTCATGTGAGCTTGCCTGACATCCACCGGTGCCTCCACCATAAAGTCACTTTTTAAGAAAACATATTAAATCTGGATTACAGTTTGCCAAAAGACATGTGGGAGACTCCATGGTCAAGTGGAAGAAAGTTCTTTGGTCTGATGAGACCAAAATGGTGCTTTTTGGCCATCAGACAAGATGCTAGTTTTGGCTGACACCAAACACTGCACATCACCACAAACACACCATCCCCATTGTGAAGCACAGTGGTGGCAGCCTCAAGCCGTGGGCATGCTTCTCGGCAGCTGGCCCTGGAAGGTTTGGAATGGTAGAGGGTAAAATGAATGCAGCAAAGTCTAAGAAAATCCTGGAGGACAATCTTATTCAGTCTGCAAGCGAACTACAGTTTGAGAGAAGATTTATTTTCCAGCAAGACGATGACCTGAAGCACACAGTGAAAGCTACACAGTAATGTGCCCTCTATTGAGTGAGTGAAAATAAAGGTGTGGAGGTCAGGGTGGTGGATGAATGTATAGTGATTCTGACATTTATGCAGGATACTGAAGCTCATGTGCAGTTACTTTTTTATTAGCAGTAACCAATTTTTCATTTTAGTTTTGGTTCCCTAAACCTAACCATTAATTGCAGTTTATTTGCCATAATCGGTCTCTTAACAATACTGTACCATCATTGCTATGTACAGATATTGCAGAAAGTTTAAACTTTAAAAACACTGACTTTTAAAATAACATTGTGTTTAAAGGTAATGTGAGATTTTACAGAATTGCACAATATTGATGTTGATGTCTGGTGATAATTTCAAAGAATGAGACAAAAGCAGATTTAAATATTTAGAAGTTTTTAGAAGATGTACCTTAGTGGCCTATAAATTATATGTGTTTCTATTAAATCTGCATTACCAGATTTTTTTGGCCACTTGGGGGCAGTGCAACAAGCTGTAATGCTTCACATACAGAAACTTCACAGACAGACAAAGAGTCAATAATGTAACTACACAGAACTCTAGGCAGCAGAGGAGCAACAGGATGAAAAGGGCTGAGAAAAAGAGAGAGCGAGGTAAACATCTGAAGGGATGGGAGGTGAATGGGGTGGGTTACTGGGAGGCAGGGCTAGTGCAGAGCAGTCAAGTTGCCGTCTGGCCTAATGTACCAGCAGTGTGAATGGCTGAAATCGCTGGCCTGCATACCTGATACCCAGCTCTGTTTAAATCATCCTTTTCCTGTAGCTGGGCTCGAACAACGCTCCTTTCTCCTTTTATCTCCTGCTCCACTCCCAGCTCAGATCAGGTTGCTAAAAGAAAAACAATGCCCGCCACCAACTCTCCATTTCCTTGCTCCCTTGCAATCCCTCTGTTACACACTGAGGCTGCAGCCCTCCTTTTCCTCCACTCTTTGGACTACCACTCCTTCTGTCTCTCTTGTGATGGCCAGAATATGCTTCTTCCCTGTTTAAAAAAAAGATATATCCTATACTACAAGATGACAGGGAAAACAAGACAGGGAGTGAAGGCCTGCTTTCCAAATTATAACAACTTCATATGTTACAAAGCAGATGATTGTCACAGTAACCATAAAACAAATACAGTATAGCAATTGTCTGACGACTGAGAGGTGTTGAAAACAAAAGAATAATAGTAATAGTAACTGTTTGACTGGTATTGGCTTTTGACTTTGTGGTATTTTTGTATAAGAATTATATTAATATTTGCCATGTTTAACATTTTTACTTAGGAGTGTCAATAAGCTAAAAGTATTGAAGGACAAAAATACAATTTGAAATCTGACAATTGGGTCAATTTTCAGATGTTTGTATTCATAATATTATCTTTTTTTATTACTCAAATTTCATGTTCCTTGTATAATTGTCATTCATTTTATTGGTGGCAAACACAACATGATCATTGAGGAGGAGGATGTGGATGAAGTCCATCTTCTGGAGAACAGGTTTTAACTTTTCAGCATTGTGTTTATTTATTTTTTTGTACTATAAGTGATTTATGTCATTCCATGTATTGTTGTTTCTGTGTATTATATTAGATATATGTATATTGCATTATATTGAAATGACAGAGACAGCGGTTTTGAAGATACTTTGGGAAAGGTTGAGCCTGCTCTGGAGAGGGACAGTGGCTACAGTAGGTACCTCCCACCAGTATTGTAGTTGAGTGACTATACCTCGAGTCCCCAGTGTTCAAGTCAGAGTGAAGTCCGACTCATCAAAGAACAGTCCGAGTTGAGTCCCTGTTATCAAGGTCTACCTTAAATGCAACTGACACAGCTCTCAGCATTTTAAAAGGAGTTTACTTACTGTGTGCCAAACAAACAAACATGATAGCCAAACAAATGTACTTATAAGCTCACTCACACACACACACACACACACACACACACACTACTCACAGTAGTGTATGCTCTGATGGAGGTGTGCTGAATGCAGCATGCTGCAGGCAAACAGGTTTTTCTATCAATATCTTGTGCCAAATTGTTATAGCCTATTACAAAGTCCTCATGTCCAACTTCTGAGTCAGAATGGTGTGTTATGGTGTGTAAAGTCACTGTTTTTGTTTTGTCTAATTGGTCTCATCAGCATCATTTCCAACCATAGTAGACAGCAGTTTTCAGCTAAAAGTGTCTCTGCCCACTGTAATGTTAACTAAGCACTAAACAGCAGACAAAGTTAGCAGCTAGCTAGCAAACACAGTGGAGCAATTAATAGCTAGGGCCAGATATTTCCCTCAGGATTTGGTGGAAATTAAAGTACTGAATATTGGACTTATTCAGTGAGTGACCCAAAACAGGGCTCCGAATGAATAGACATATTGCTCTGTTTCTCAGGCTGCTGTTGTAAATTTGTTGCAAGATAAAATTATGACCATGTTTACACCAATAGAAACCAAAATTGACTCTTCAGTGCTCTCCTGTGAATCATGTAGTGATGGCAAATTTTGTTCCCATTGCAGAGCCAGATCTGTGAGATCCATTCACTTAAAAGATTTGCTTTATTAGGTTCTTCTCATTCAAACATTTGGCTTATTTATGGAGACAAATGATGATTCTTGGACAAACGATGACTTGGATCTCTTCATTCGATTAAATGATTTAGTGTTCGTGACTGACACATCACTAGTACTGGCATCTTATTTGCTGTGATGGACTTAAACAGCATATGACTTAAAGACACAAGGAGGAGTGTTGCTGGGCACCACTGACCTTCAACCACTTCTGATTAAAAAGCTGCTGTGTTGTTAATTATACACAGAAATGGTAATTTTTATCAATCGTGTGTGGGGTAACACAGGATTCGGTACTGCTTTTCTCAGTGCATACTCTTTTACACCCATTGAGCCACCAACTATGAACTATAAACATACAAACATAAACATCTATAAATCTCTGCCAATAACAAGGCAACAAGTTTAGGGCAACTACTTTAACTCTACTTGTTAAGGGTTAGGGAAAGGCTGTCTGTCATAGTAAACAGAACACAGCATTTAATGGTCTAATGGTAATAATCTAATGGTAGTAAATGGAACGTGAATGTGACCTCCAGTATCATAGTGAGCCATTTTCTGTGTCCGACCACCCAGCATAAGCACTTGAGAGGACTTATGATATAGTGCTACTTCTGCCCTGACAGAGAACAGTTATGTTTTATATGGCCACAGGGGGGAAACTGTAACCATAGATGTTGGATCAAGGCTTTTGTCTTTCTGTTAAAAACAGTCTCCTGTATTTGGTATTCTTACCCTGTCCTGCTCTATCTTAAGTTTTCCTACATTGTCCTGCCCTGTCCTGTGTCTTCCCATGTTAAAGCAGAGGAGAAACAGAACGTTATACGGGCCAGGTGTTACTGAGTGTGGATTCTCAGTGTCACTGTGCACAGTGGGAGGACAAAGACAGTATTGAAGAGGAAGGCATGAAGCAGGGAGCAGCACAGGATACTCTTACAGAGTAGCCAGTATTTGTGCCAAGTGCTCCCTTCATACACACAACAGACACTGTGTTCAGTTTCTCTCCACTCCCAGTTTTGTACTGTCTGGCTGTCTTTCTCTCCCTCCTATTCCCTCTACCTCCTCTCCTCCTATTTTTTTAGAGCAGGTTGGCTTGCGCTGGACTCGGCATCTAGTGTGTAGATGAGATGCCCAGATAGTAGCGAGTCTAAGAACAGACTTGAACATTTGAAACATTTACTCAACTTCCAGGACTCAAAAAGGTGGAGGGTGAAATTAACCAGAGAAATTCAAACTGGATGACCCATGGCAACAAGCATTTTTGGGAAGAATGTTTTTAAGTGATATTGTATTTTATTCCTACTGCATATCATTGTGTTGCATTTTGTGGTCTATGTTAGGTAATCCTGGTTGTGAGTAATAAATAAGTAAATAAATAAAAGTTAAGGAAAAGAAAAACACATGGCTTAATATGTGGTATATTTTATTTTAAGGATGATGAATTTTTCTCTTTCTTTGGCCTCAATATTGAGAACATATTTGCATTGCTTATTCTGGGAAACAAGCTTCTCCATAAAAACATCAGCTCTTATGGTACACAGCATTGTACTGTAGGTGAAAGTATCAGATTTGTGCTGACCGTGTAAAGGACGCATCAGACAACAAGCTGTCATGGTTACAGATTCCTTGGAGACTCTGGCACTTTGCACTGATGAGCTTAATTAGTTGCACAAGCCTGATAATCGGGCTGAATGGCCACTGTTCAGTACTGGCTTCTTGCTTGAAGTTTGTTGTATCTCTCCTTCTTTCATCCAAACCACCAGTGAACAACATATACAAGCCCCTCCAACATCATTATCCCCTTTTCCATCACCTGGTACAGGCTCAACTTGACTCAACTCGATTCAACTCTACTTGCTAGCTGGTTGTCATAGCGACACCGCATTACACTGCCATGACATCATCAGCAATCGACACAATAACAATGGAGGACATTGAAAGCATGCTGTTCCTGATTCTCTGTATGTGGCTGTTTTTAATTAGTACAGTAACTACAGTAAAGTAGAGGTTAACTCTAAGTAACATTGCTTTTAAAAATTTGTCTCACACCTTGATTGCTCTGACCAATCACTAGTCTGCACTGTTTATATGTCACTGTTTGTATGCCTCTGCTCGCTTGGAACCTCAGCAGCGGTGATACCAAAAATAGTACTAGGTACTATCCCAACATTGGACTGATGGGGTCTGTCAGAGGTTTCTTCTGTTAAAGGGAGTTTCTCCCCACTACTGTTGCCAAGTGTTTGCTCAAGGGGGATCTGTTGGTATTTCTTATTATGGCACTTTGCACTGATGAGCTTAATTAGTTGCACCCCCCCCATTTCTTAGCTTAATTTTTTTCTCTTTTATTCTCCCTGAGGTCTGCCAGTGCCTGAAAATGTCGTGGACCTTCTTAGCCTTTCCCAAAACTGTCAAGTTCATAAGCCTTCTCTGTCCCTATACTTCCATGTACTTAGTCAGTGCAGGTCCCTGCTAGTGAAAGATCACTGGTTTCAATCAGTAGTTGCTATTAAATAACTGAAAACTAACCACTATTTAATATGTTTAATGGCTCTGTGGGTCACTCAGTCACAAAGCCACGGCCTCAATGTATCAATAGAGCACAGTGGGGCAATTTTGACATCTGTCATTGCAGGAGCAAACATCTGGAGTTATAGCTGAAGCTATATACTGTATCAAAACACTTGGACTTGCCTGCCTCACGACATAAGCGACAATTTCATAATTTCAGGGTAGCCTTACTGTTTAGGCTTTCTTTTCTTAACCCTACCTGCATATTATCCATATCCCAATGACAATTCATCCCACTGTGGAACATATTATAAAGTTGTTGCTTAAATGTGATTCTTACCAATGTCTTTCTACAGCCTGTATATAACATCCTCTCAGCATCAGGTGTAAGTAAGGGATGCACTGTCAGGGACAGCGCATGAAAAAATGCTGGAAAGTCTGAACAAAAGTTAGAACAATCTGGCAGCTTTCTGGTGGGAGGAAGCTGCCTATAAAGGGGTCTCAACAGGTGCAAACAATTGTCACTGATTAGGGTAAAGAGTCCATAGCTGAGGTGAGACTGTAACAGGAAGTGGTGTCAGAATAAAAGCATAATACTGGAAGCAGAGGAAACGGAATCATGACAATACCCCCCCATGGACATCCCACAACGTCCCCCAGGCAGGTTGGGTCCCGATGGAAGTCTCAGATAAGGGAAGGGTCCCATGAACCTTGGTGCCAGACAGGAGTTCAGAGGCCACTTGGGAGGACAGCCTCGGTACCATGCAGGAGATTGGAGAGGCCACTCAGGAGGCCAACCTCGGTGCCAGGCAGGAGAGCCGAGCGGCCGCTCGGTAGGACAACCTCGGCAGCAGGCCAGAGAGCCGACAGGCAGCTCGGGAGAATGACCTTGGCGCCAGGCCGGAGAACCAAGAGGCCGTTTGGGAGGATGACCTCGGCACCAGGCCGAAGAGCCGAAAGGCCATTCGGGAGGACAGCCTAGGTACTGGACAAGAAACTGGAGACCTGGACCGCGGCGGCTGCTGCTGCTGCTGTTGGGCCGAATGGGAAGGTGGCTGTACCGGTGGCTGCTGCTGGTGGATCGGAGCGGAGGCAAGGGCGGGGATGACATTGGCCCCCTTGAGAACTGGGAGACGTATGTCATCATTGGCGGACCCCTCTGTAGCTGTGAGAAGGGGGATGATGTCTTCAGCAAACACCTCAGGAGGAAGGACAGAGGTGGTGTCGAAGCTGCCGACCCACCATGGAATAGGAATCGAGCCAGTGTCAACATTGTCAAACCCCTCAGCAGGGAGGACAGAGGTGGAGATGGCTTTGGCGGTCCAGCCGAGCCCCACAGGACCAGAAGTGACAACCCTTGTCAGCCTGTCCTCATCGGCACATGGAAGATCTAGGACCCTGGTGGGGACACTGTCATTGGCACACCTGGGGTTCTCAGTCTCAGCGGGGACACTTTGGTAACTACACCAAGGGGCAGACTCTGGGGCGGTGTTGGCGGTCCAACCAACCCCATTGGGAACCGGAACAGGAACAAGCTTGGAGGTGGTGTGTGCATGCCAGCCAACCCACTCAGGAACAGGAACAAAGTCTGAGGCAGCATCGGTGGTCTGGCCAATCTGCTCAGAAACAGGACAGGCTCAGAGGCAGCGTTGCCGGTGTGGCCGACCCGCTCAGAAACAGGAACAGGAACTGGTTCTACTGGAGGCTGCCACCGG
>NW_018128094.1:256171-256998 GCF_001952655.1 Monopterus albus
AGAAAAAGAGGGGTCTGCAGCAGCTGGAGGTCTGGAGGAGGTGAGGGCTGCGGCAGCTGGACACTGGGTACAGGAACAGGAACAGCGGCCCCAGCTGGTGGCTCATTGACAGTATGTTGACTCCCTTGGGCCCTGGCGAGGATGGCTTCATCGGCACACCTGGGTCCTCTGGAATCAGTGGGGACATCACCAAGACCAGGCCGGGGAACCTGCGGAGGCTTCCTCCTAATCCTCCTTGTCCCCCAGGACAGAGGGCCCACCGGGTTCCCTCAAAGGGTGAGGGTTCAGGAGGCTGCAGCTGGGATACGGGCTGGGTCTGAGGCTTCCTCCTGATCCTCCCTCTCCTTGGACCTCCAGGACAGAGGGCCAACTGGGTTTCCTCAAAGGGAGAGGGTTTGCGGCCCTTAGGGTTTGGGCCCTGGGACAGAAAAAGAGCACCCAGCTGAACAGAGGACTCAGGACAAGGGTGGTGTCGGTAGTCCAGCCGACCTGCTGGGAAACTGGACCTGGCACAGGTTGAAGCTTGGGAGCAGGCTAAGAAAAGGGTTTCAGTGCAGGAAGGGAGAGCGGAGAGGTCATCTGGGCCTTCAGTTCTTGTCTAATGGCTTGAGCTTCAGCTGGAGTTAAGGCGGCCTTCCCAGAGGGGAGATGCAGGCAAACTGGTGTGTTGAGCTGATGACGGAGGGGATCTTGGCATCGGGGCTCTCTCAGCTTCTGAAGAGTGGCATGAATGTTGTCCCTGAGATGCCTGTATACTGGGACACTGTAAAAACACGAATATTCCTCGCTGGCTGAGTTCATGGTGGCCAGAGTGTAGGGTAAAGCTG
>NW_018128094.1:257322-273229 GCF_001952655.1 Monopterus albus
TTACTTTGCCGTCCACATGAATGCCACACAGTACAAGTGAAATATAAAGTAGATGAGCATAACACAAATCTAAATAGGCAGTAAAATCACAAATCTATGGCACTTTAAAGCAGCAAATGAAGAAAGCAAATAAATATACAACAAGAACACAATATAATGCAGGGAGAATATATGCTACATGGGAGCAATGGAGTGCAAATACTCAGCAGTGAGTGTGCAATTATGCATGTGCAAAATGAGTATATAAACAGTACAGATGGAATTACATGATAGATCCTGAGTCAGCTGTTTAGGAGTCTGATGACAGAGGGTAAGAAAGAGTTTTTCAGTCTAGATGTCCTGCATTTCACACTTCTAAGCCTCCGACAGGAGGGTAGGGGTATAAACCATCCATGCTGGGGGTGGGTGGGGTCCTTGAGGATGGAGGCAGCTTTCCTGTGGTGGTAAATGCTCTGCAGAGAGGGCAGTGAAGTCCTGGTGATTTTCTCCACAGTCTTTACCACTCTCTGCAGGCGCTTGCAGTCCATAGCAGTTGTGCTGCCATACCAGATAGTGATGCAGCTGGTCAAAATGCTCTTGACGATTCAGTTGTAGAAGTTGCTGAAGATCCTAGACGACATGCCAAACCTCCTCAGCCTCCTCAGGAAGTACAGCCGCCGTTGGGCCTTCTTGACCAACTGTGTGCTGTTATGTGTCCAGGTGAGGTCCTCACTGTTGTGGACACCCAGGTATTTGAAGCTGCTCACCCTCTCCACTTCAAGCCCCCGGATGAACAGTGGCTGATGAGATCTCCTCTCCTTCCTCATGTCCACTATCATCTCCTTCATCTTGTCCATATTGAGGGTGAAATTATTGTCCTTGCACCATGACACCAGACCAGCCACCTCCCTCCTGTAGGCTGCTTTTCCCCCGCTAGTGATGTGACCTATCACTGCGGTGCTGTCTGCGAATTTTAGGATGATGTATTTGTGGGAGGCGACACAGTCATGGGTGAACAGGGTATAAAGTATGGGAATGAGGACACATCCCTGTGGGGTGCTGATGTTCGTGATAATGCTGGCTGAAGTCCTATTGCCAATCCTGACAGTCTGGGGCCTCCCAGTCAGAAAGTCCAGGAGCCAGTCACAGAGGGTGGGGTGCAGACCCAGTGTGGACAGCTTGTGGGTGAGTTTGTGGGGGACAACTGTGTTGAAGGCGGAGCTGTAGTCAATAAAGAGTATCCTGATGAAAGATTCTCCGTTTTACAGGTAAGAATCCTGATGTAAGAGTCTCCATTTTCCAGGTGAGAAAGGGACTAGTGGAGGGCAGCCACGATAGCGTCTGAGGTGGCTCTGTTGGGCCGGTGGGCATGCAGGGGGTCCAGGGTGTCCGGTATACCACTCTGAATGCGGGCCAGCACCACTCTCTCAAAACACTTCATAATAATTGGGGTGAGTGCCACTGACCTGTAGTCATTCAGGCAGGTGATCGGGTTCTTCTTGGGAAGACGGACGGTGGCTGTGGTCTTAAAGCAGGTGGGAACGATGCTCTGGCTGAGGGAGAGGTTGAAGATGGTAGGGTGGCTGTGGCTCATGAGGTAGGGCAGTTGTCTCCTGTCCAGCAAGTTGGTGGTTCGACACCCGGTCTCCCTGCATGCCTAAGTGTCCCTGAGCAAGACACTGAACCCCGAATTGCTCCCGGTGGCTTGACTAGTTGTGGGGCAGCCTGTCGTCATCAGTGTGTGAATGTTGTTTGTGAATGGTGTATCATCTCCTGTAAAGCGCTTTGGCCAGTGCAACACACTGTGGAAAAATGCACTATATAAATACAGTCCGTTTACCATTTACCATGGTGGTGAGAACATCAGCCAGCTTGCTGGCACATGCCCTGAGAGCCCTCCCAGGGATGTTGTCCAGTCCTGCTGCTTTGCGGGGGCCAATGTTCCTCAGGACTGTGTGTACCTGGCCTGGCGAGACAGTTAGTGGAGGGGAGGTGGTCTGGGTGTGTGCGTGCTTCCTCTCTGTGCTGTAGCTGGAGGTCTCAAAGCTGGTGTAGAAGTTGTTGAGGTCATCTGGCAGGCTGTCTGTGAAGCTGATGATGCTGGTGGTGGTCCTGTAGGTATGGTGCGGTAGATTACTGTAAACATGGTGGGAATGTTCACATGTTGGTAATATTTGGAGAGTACAGTCCGTAAATTGCACTGGTTAAAGTTGCCTGCAGCAATAAATACAGCATCAGGGTGCGCTGTCTCTAGCGCACTGATGACATCATAGACTTTGCTGAGAGCCGCAGAAAGATTAGCTCTTGGGCTAACATACACAGTAGCCAAAAATACAGCACTATGCTCTCTTGCTAGATAAGATGCTCTTGCTATATAAAGAGCATAAAAACTCTACGTCTGGCGAACAGTGCTTATAAACAGTCCGTACATCTTCACACCACGAGTTATTGATAAACACACACACCACCTCCTTTTACCTTCCCAGAAGCAGCAGTGCGATGACCTCAATGTACTGAGTGTGTTTGTAGCTGAATCGCGGAGCCTGGAACTCTGTCAGAAAGCCAAGTCTCGGTGAGAATTAGAGCACAGCATTCTCTGATTTCCCGTTGTGCTGTAATCCTAGCCCTTAGCTCAGTTTGTTTTCCAGAGATTGTACGTTAGCTAGGAAGAGGCTGGGTAATGGGTAATCATCTATACCCAACATACAGTACAATAACACTGAACTAATTATTAACATTTTCAGATGACATCATGGTGGGAGGAGGTACAGCACCTGGCTGTGTGGTGTGCTGACAATAACCTGCTCTTTAACACCAACAAGACCAAGGAGCTCATTGTGGACTACAGGAGGGAGAAAGGAGGCACACACGACCCCATTGATATTAAACAGGATGGTTGTTGAACATGTCTCCAGCTTCAAATTCCTGGGGACCCACATCTCAGAGGATCTGTCCTGGACCACCAACACCTACAGCCTGGTTAAGAAGGTTCATCAGTGCCTCTTCTTCCTGAGGACACTGAAGAAGAACCACTTGTCTTCAGCCATGCTGGTGAACTTCTACCGCTATGCCATCGAGAGCAGCCTGACCAGCTGTATCACAGTCTGGTATGGAAACTGCTCTGTCTCTGACCGCAAGGTGCTGCAGCGGGTGGTGAAAACTGCCCAACACATCACAGGGGCTCCACTACAAGCCACTGAGGGTGTCCACAAAGAACGCCGTATCCGACGTGCTTGCTGCATTCTCAAGGACTCCTCTCACCTCCTGCCTTCTGGGAGGTGCTTCAGGAGCCTCTGAACCAAAACCAGTAGACTCAGGAACAGCTTCTTCCCCACAGCTGTCTCCTTACTGAACTTTGTCCCCCACTGACCCCCCACTGCTTCCTCTATACCACTACACAGACCTCACCCCTTCTCATCTCTCCTCCCGGGACTAATGCAATACATTTCTGTTACCTGTAACACTGAAGTGATCTGTTAATTTGCACATACTCTGCTCACAGGATACTGCTCTGTATTCATTTGCACACTGTTTATTGATACTGTATATTTATCTTTCCACTATTTACATCCATTGAACTGTTCACTCATGTAACTTATCTTCTTATTCTGCATTATTTCATTCCATATCTTCCCATTGCACTAGTGTTTTATAAGCTTAATGTACTTTATCCATTATTTGTAATTTAAATCCACAAAGTCTGTTGTATTAGTGCTCTGCAATGAGTCTATGGTTAGATTTTAAATAAAGCATTTGTGCAGTGAAACAAAACTTTTCAGCAATTGAACTCTGGTTCATGACAGCCACTCAACCTGATGATGATGACAGTTGGGAAGTGTATGTTACACAGTGCAGGCCACCTGCCCCAACAGTGTTGTATCATACACAAACAAATAATAGGCCTGCCTGATGAACTAGTGTGGATACAAGAACTCTGCTTGTGTGCAGCTTCCTTTGTCTGTTTCTGAGGAATGTGATCCGGATGAAAACAGAAAAAGATGGTGCAATAATGAGAAAGTCACCTTGTGGAGAAGAAAAAGACTGTCTTGGCCTCCATAACTGTGTTGTCATCAGAAAGCAGACACCGGGCTCCTCACTCTATATCTATAAATAAAGCATTTAATTAGACTGCCAGGCTGTCTGCAGCACCTGTGAGTCTCACACCCCCAACCCCTCAGTCTTTTGCTCACTTTAGCCTTTTTATTATTATTATTTTTTTAACCACAGTCTCAAAGTAAATGCACAGAAACACCTTGGACAAAAATCAGTGCTTTGGAGTTGAAGCCTGCTGATGCCAACAGTGTTCGAAATGTTGATAGATAAGGTCTTAACTCAATGTTTTTGATGATGGTGAATGTGCTCATGAACCTGCATTATATAATACGATCAGTCTTGCCATACAGTAACATCCATTTTTTTTTATTCTGAAATAATTCATCATATCACTTTTGCTACCTGTGATTTATTTGTTTTAATTTGCTACATAACTTGATGATTTTTATAATTCATGGCAACATGACTTGTTCATGCAGATTCTCAGTCATCCAGGTCATAGTAAGCTGAAAAAACTTAGTAAGCTGAAACAACTGGACTAAGTTTTTAGGTCGAAAATATTTCACCTCTCATCCAAGAGGCTTCATCAGTTGGGCAGAACTGATGAAGCCTCTTGGATGATGCTTCTGACTTCTGCCTTGACCGGTTGGGGTGAATGGATAGAGGAGAGAGAAAAGGAAATACAAACAACAAGACACAACAACAAACAATCAAACACTAGTGAGGTTGATGTGGCCAGTGACTGCTCATCAGAAACATAAAGCTCCAGAGCCAGGTCTACCTGCAGAAAGGTACAGGGAGAGAGAGAGGACACACTATGGGAGAGAGGAGACACACAGTTAGTGACATGTAATGGTGGCATACAGATGCATGGGAATTATTGGGACATCCTGATAGTAAAGAGTTACAGTAGTCCAGCCTTGAAGTAACAAATGCATGGACCAGTTTTTCAGCATCACTTTGAGGCACGATGCTCCTGATTTTGGCAATACTGCGTAGGTGAAAGAAGGCAGTTCTAGAGACTTGCTTTATGTGTGATTTAAAGGAAATGCCCTGGTCAAAAAATGACTCCAAAGTTCTTTACAGTAGTACTGGAGGCCAGAGCGATGTCATCTAAAGTAACTATATGGTCAGACAGCAGATTTCTAAGGTTTTCAGGCCTAAGTACAATAACTTCAGTTTTGTCAAAGTTTAGAAGTAAGAAAACTACAAGTCATTCAGGGCTTTATGTCTTTAAGGCATGCTTGAAATTTTACCAACTGATCTGATTCAGTAAGTTGAAAGTTGTAAGTGATAAGTGAACAACATTCAACACTGTAGGTCTCAGAACTGTCCAGAGATTTTTGAAGAATTTTGCTAGTAGAGGATCAAGGAGGCAAGTCTAGAGGCTGACACTAGCTCTGACAGTGAATCAAGAAAAATAGTACCAAAATGTGTTACAGTAAAACAGAGATTATCTGGGATACTGTGTAATGGTTCCATAAAAGGGGGTGAAAATAATAAACACTCTGCACACTCTGCACTCCATGGTTTTCCACTCTTCTCGTGGGTTCAGCTCTCTGTCCCCCAGCTCCATGTTGCTTACTCTGCCTCTGTCCCCCGCTCCACACTGCCTGTCTGTCCTGTCCAGTACCTGCCCTGTAGTGATATCAAATTGACATCATGACACCTGTATCGAACCACTTCATCATTTGTATCCAGTATTTGGGTCATTCATTCAAAGGTTCGGTTTAGTGCCATCTGGTGGCGAAATAGTATGCAGCAGAACAATGTCTGAATTATGTGATGGGTGTAACTAGGCTTTGTGTGAATGATGTGAAAACGTTTGTAAAGATTGGTTGGTCAGTCAGTCGAGCCTATGAACGTATGTAGTGTAGTAGGTGGGAGAAGGCATGCTTGGGGAAAAAGAGGATGTGCTAGGATGGTAATATGTGCGTATATAACTAGGACAGGGTGTGAATAAATACAAGGGATGTTTTATTCAAAAACAAAAGTTTCTCCACTGTCTTTGGACTGATCAGCTGAAAGTGTTCCCACACTGGAGAGCGGGGTCTCTTCCTAGCTGGCTCCATGGTGATCACACACCAGCAGCAATGATTATACCGACAGCAACTACGCACACACCTACTACGCCGACAAACCCACATGTTGTGCATCATCTTGGGTGGCTTTATAGTACCCCTACACCTACGCACCTGCTGACGCATGCAGCGAGATCTCACATCGTGACATTGTATGAACGGTTTGAACCGGTCATGGGAGTGAGTCAGGCCAGCTGTTTCTGCGTCGGACGTCACCAGTCACGTGTGTTTTCGGCAATGATACAAGCCTCGAAGCAGTGGTTCGCGGAAGATCCCTCTCTGAGCTCGAATCATGTATCGAGGCCTCTGTGTCAGATGGCCATCACTACTTGTTGGGTTTTCTGCTTCATTCACCATAATACACAGGGATTACACTGTATAGTTCTCACGGTTCAAGTTTATTTCGTCTTCACAGCACAACTGGTAACACTCCATCAGTCGCCGTGGGAAAAGTACGAGAGAGAGAATTCACCAGTCAGTAGTTGTATATAAACTGTCGAAAAGAAAAACAAGTGTTGTAAAAAGAAACAAACTAGAGCTACGACATATACACAGGAATTTGTTACATAGCAAAAAACACACAATTTGGCTGCTTACCAAAATAAAATAACATGTCTGTCTCTATCAAGAACACAACTCAACACTACTGCTCTGCCTCTGTCCCCTCTGTCCTCCAACCAGTAACCTGACCTTTTGTATATGCAACAAACTCCTTTTGTGTTCCATAGTAAACACCTTTTTGCACCACTCTTTGTGCAAGTGTGCATTTTGGGTTGTAACCACCACCAAACCTGATGACTAGTAGCACACAAAGCATGTCTGCATTTCAGTAGAACACTCACCATTGGAGGTAGAAAGCTTCATTTTCAGTGTCTGTGCAACCTAGTTTAAAAAAATCTGGCAAATATAATGAATATCCTTTGCCTGTTTGTTAGGTAAGGGGTATTGCTGGTTAGATTCATAAACACATCCACCCATCACCATAAACAACATCAACTACTAAGGCTAGCTGTGACTGAACCTGGATAAATAGGAATTAGAAGAAGCTTTATTTTATTGTCATTGTAACATTGTGACACGTACAACGAAATTTTGTTTGGAGCCGAGGGACCCCGAGACCGCTGTGTGCATATGTGCTGCCATTAGCCAGGTGGAACTAGTATTATAAGTACCTATACAATGCAGTCCTCACATATTTGGAGAAGTATACTTCTGTATCCTCCTGGGCGGTGATATTGGCTTTTATTACAAAGACAAATAAAGAGCTGATCAAGAGCTGTGACACTGTTCTAGCCATAGCATTTAGGCCTTTTTTGTTCTCAACTGGTTGCCTGCTTGTTCTTGATCTCTTGTGTATTTTTGTACTTGTGTTTTGGTATGTTTGCCTAGTGTTCCTGCCCGCCTGTTACTGACCACTGCCCCTCATCCAAGCCTTTACCTGCTATTGCTTGCATTATCTTGAAATAAAGGTGAACTCCTCTCACTCACCAGCAGCTCACACTGTCAGTCACCAACACTTCTGGGGTTCATGTTTAGGAGTTTGTGGCCACTTGCCCAGTTTGATTCAAACACAAGCTTCTGTGGGGCTTCTGCGACTGCTGCCCATCTCTCTCCCTGATCCTCCTTGACTGGGTTGCTCCCAACAGCTATTCTCACTTTTGTAAATCGCTTCATCAAGCTAGTACACGTCATACCACTGCCCAAATTGCCATTGCCACCTCCTAAAGAAATTGCTGAACTGATGGAGCACCAGTTCAGCATGGCCTCCCGAGAGACCTGGTCTCTGACCTGGGACCTCAATTCACATTTTCCTTCTGGAAGAAATTTTGCCCGAGAGCCACCTTCAGTCTCACTTCCAGATTCCACCAAAGACCTGCCAGATGCAGCACCTCAGCCAGGAGCTGGAGCTGGCCTTGCACTACCTTTCCCCTGAGAATCCATCCTCCTGGTCCAGACATTTCCTCTGGGGTGAAATACACAAACAACACTCTGCCCAGCTCCTCCACGCTGGTGGAGGAACTGACAAATACTGTACCTGTAAACTAAATAAAATGTGTTTCTTTATTTCTTATGTCTTTATATCTTTACTTATGTCAGGCAAGTAAACCTCTCATCCTTAATCCTTTTCTTGTTAAGCAATTGCACACAGTCTATAGAAAGGACTTTAGGTGATCATTTCACTCACATCCTAATGCTTCAATCAGAGGTGAGTCTTCTGAACATAACCTATCTTGGTCTTACATTATCTTATTTACAGCTCAGTAATTTGGGGAAACATGGCTATCCTCACATAAAGAGACATTGTGAAAACAACCTCATTTGGAAGACCATCAAAAAGAAGTTATATTACAGTACAATATTAGTGAGGTAAAATGTTGAGCATGTAAACTCAATAACTGGCTTTCAAAATTACTTGTTTCATATAATGATCATGGTTTAAGATCATGGTTTAAGTGTTATAGTAAGAGTTAAAGAAAGTGAACACTGTGATACTTAATAGAGGCTTGACTACAAGCTACATCAGTGGGATAAGGTATTTACTCTGATTCCAGTTCACTGAAAAGATGCAACCGCCCTGACTGTGGTTCTCATCACAGGTCAGTCGGGTTTGCACTGATGGGGCCTTTTAAATGTTTAAACTTGTTTCCATTATATGAAAACATCAACATCATAAGACGGCATTAAAAAAAAAAAAAGCACAAAATATGGCCTAACATATGAAGTATCTTTGGCCATTTGTGTCCTCTCCTGCAATTAAAAAGAAACTAGTTTGGGTAGGATTGGATATAGTAGTCAGGGTTAGCATAAGTTTGTTAAGAAAAGCCCAGTAGATCCAGTACAGTTCAGGAAGGTAATCCTGGATTATGTTTTTGTGTTCTATTACCGTGGCATTCATTGATGAAATACCATGCAGTACATTGCAGTGATTTACATTTGTATATGATAAAGGGATTTAAATGTTTATGCCCTCAAAACTAAAGTAGTGTGAATTGACACCTAAAAATGGCTGGTCCTGACAAACTGATCCAAACACCAAAAAAATTGACTTCATACTATAAATTTATATTTTATATATATATATATAAATTCCCCATTTGCCACCCACTTTGGGGCAGTCTTATTCCTTCCTTCAAGCTCAGGTCCTCTACCAGAGGCCTGGGAGCTTGAGGGTCCGGTGCAGTATCTTAGCTGTTCCTAGGAATGCACTCTTCTGGACAGAGAGATTGTTCCTGGGATCTGTTGGAGCCACTCTCCCAGTTTGGGGGTCACAGCCCCCAGTGTTCCTGTTACCACGAGGACCACTTGTGCCTTCATCTTCCCCATCTTTTCTAGCTCTTCTTTCAGCCCTTGGTATTTCTAGAGCTTCTCGTGTTCCTTCTTCCTGATGTTGCTATCACTTGGGATTGCTACATCTATCACTATGGCCTTCTTCTTCTTCTGTTTGTCCACCACTACTATGTCTGGTTGGTTGGCCATTACCAGTTTGTCAGTTTGTATCTGGACATCCCACAGGATCTTAGCTTGGTCATTCTCAACCACCTTTGGAGGTGTATCCCATTTTGACTTTGGGACTTCCAGCCTGTACTTGGCACAGATGTTTCTGTACACTATGCCTGAAGTATTCACTAAGCACATCATCACTTGGGGCCATCTTCCTGATGTATTCATGGATCTTTGTTGTTTCATCCTGGATAGTGGCTCTGACACTCACTAATCTTTGGCCTCCTTCCTTCCACTTAGTGTACAGTCTCAGGATGCTGGATTTGGGGTGAAATCCTCTGTGCATTGTAAGGAGCAGGGTACCTGATGACTGGCAGGGTGTAGGTGTTAATTGCCCGAACTTTGTTTTTTCCATTCAGCTGACTTCTCAGGACTTGCCTTACTCTCTGCAGGTACTTGGTAGTTTTTGCTTTCCCTGTGGTCTCTTCATGGTTCCCATTTGCCTGTGGGATCCCAAGGTACTTGTAGCTGTCCTCAACATCTGCTATGTTGTCTTCTGGTACCATACCATCTTTATTTATAAAGTACTAAAACAACCAAGGTGGACCAAAGTGCTGTACATTGCAATAAACAATATATATATTAAAAACACAACACACAAGGACAAACAAAATCAACATCAATATAAAAACATGAATCAATAAAAATAAATAAAATCAATACCAACATAAAGTATCAAAATGCCAATGAAAATAAATGAGTTTTTAAAAGAGACTTAAAAACAGACAGAGAAGAAGCTTGTCTGATGGGCAGCGGTAAATCATTCCAAAGTTTGGGACCAGCGACTGCAAAGGCCCGATCACCTCTAAGCTTACGCTTAGTTCTAGGCATGCTCAAAAGAAGCTGATTGGCTGACCTACTACCTTCTGGTAGTAGAATTCCCTCAGTTCTGACTACCTTTCCTCTCCTTGTTACCGTTCGACCACACTTATCTAGTCCGAAATACATTCCGATGTCCTGGCTGTAGATTCTAGTGGTGTGGATCAGCGATTCGATGTCTTGTTCACTCCTCTCATACAGCTTGATGTCATCCATGTAGAGGAGGTGTCTGATGGTTGCTCCATTCTGTAGTTGGTATCCGTAACCACTCTTGGTGATGATCTGGCTGAGGGGGTTCAGCCCTATGCAGAACAGCAGTGGGGACAGAGCATCTCCTTGGTAGATACCGCACTTGATGTTGACTTGTGCAATTGGCTTGAAGTTGGCCTCTAGGATTGTTTTCCACATTCCCAATGGGTTCTTGATGAAGGCTCTTAGAGTCCTGTTGATGTTGTACAGTTTCAAGCATTCCAGGATCCATGTGTGAGGCATTGAGTCAGTCACACTTTCTTGTAGTCAATCCAGGCAGTGCACAGGTTGGTATGTCTGGTCTTGCAGTCTTGAGTGATTACTTTTTCAACCAGTAGCTGGTGCTTTGCTTTTCTGGTGTTACTACCAATTCCTTTCTGGGCCCTGCTCATGTATTGAGCTATGTGCCTGCCCATCTTAGCTGCTATGACAGCTGACAAGAGCTGGGCCGGCCCATCTTAGCTGCTAGGACAGCTGACAAGAGCTTCCGTGTTGTGCAGAGGCAGGTTAGTGGGCAGCAGTTGGATGGTACTGCTCCCTTCTGAGGGTCCTTCAGGATCAGGACTGTCCGGCTTTCAGTTAACCACTCAGGGTGGGTTCCATCCATTAGTAGCTGGGTCATGTGTCCCGCCAGGCACTCATGGAATGAAGTTAGCTTCTTTAACCAGTAGGCGTGGATCATGTGAGGGCCTGGTGCTGTCCAGCTCTTCATACTTGAGACCCTCTGTTGGATGTCATTGTGATGATTACTGGATCTTGTTCAGGGAGGTTGCTGTGGTCTGTTCTCAGGTCCACTAGCCACTGAGTATTGTTGTTATGCAATGCCTCCTTCTCCCATATGCTCTTCCAGAATTGTTCAATCTCCAGCCTGGGTCTGCTCTCATGTCATTACCCTGCCACTGAGAGTACACCTTGGATGGCTCAGTGGCGAACATTCAGTTTATTCTCCTGGCTTCAACTTCCCTGGTGTACCTCTTCAGCCGGGTGGCCAGGGCTGTGAGCCTTTGCTTGGCAGTTTCCAAAGCCTCAGGTATGTACAGTGTGTTTTACTTCTTAGTAACCCTTTCTTCATCTCACCTTTCTGCAATTCTGATAGCTGGCAAACTTCTCTCCTTGTTTCCTTGATCTTGGCCTCCAACCTCCTTCTCCATGGAGGATACTGCTCCTTGTGGCCTTTGTTAAACGTATAACCAAGCATCTCAAGGATCATGGTTGCTGTGGTGTATATGAGCTTGTTGGTCTCAGTGATGGTCATGCATTAAGCTCATCTGGGCCTATTATTGGGGCTTGGTACCCAATCTCCCATTGTGGGGGTGATGATATCTTCCCCCTCACCTGTTGTCCTGGCTCCCTCTTGCCATAGCATTTGTGTAGTACAGACATGATAGCTCAGTGGTTAACCCTTTGGTGCAGGGGATTGGGGATTCAAACTTCGGTCAGGGTGCAGTTAATATCCAGCCTGGGCCCTTAGGCCCTTAATGCTACCTGCCTGTAATGAGAGTTAGCGAAAGAAGAGTCACTGGCTCTGACGTCGCCCGGGTCAACAAGGTCTGCGTCAGGTGTTGAGGAACCAGGGCAATCTCATGAGAAGTGGGCTACTGGAACAAAACATTCATAGACAAGAGTTGAGAATGTATATATTTATTTATAAACCAAATGTTAATGTTTTCAAGGCCATTCAAATAGGTTACTTATGTCAAACAAACATTTATGTGCTTATATCTTACATCTGATAGCAATCCCCAGTCAATGACATCATCAGCAACTTACACAGGTGCTATGTCACGTTTGTATATTTTTGTACATAAGGGATAAGGTTTATTTCTTAAATGTATATTTTTATCATTTATATGTGATTTAGATACTGTATGTAATAGAGGTTGCTCTCAGATTCACTCTGTTGTTAATTCAGAAGCAGCAGCCATTCGTCAGCTTTATTGGCCAGGTGTGTCGGACATTCGGAATTGTGGAATGTAAGAATTTGACTCTGGTGCATCGGCTCTCAGTGTATATGTATATATCCCCATGCAAGGGGCAAGTAAACAGTAGACCAGCGTAAGGCTGTATAACAAAAAAATAGGCAGTATTACCAAGCAACAACCAGGGAAAATGATGCAAAATTAAGCAGTATAAACAGGCAGTAAGAAAAAAATGCAGACAGACAGAGGAATGCTCATCGAGATGAGATAATAGGAATGAGGTAGAATAAAAACAGAGTACTTAAAATAGAGACCAGGGAAAGGGGCAAGTAAAGAGTAACTAGCATAGGCTGTATAATATATGAAAAATAAGCAGTATTAACAAGCAACAAACAGTGTAAACAATGCAAAATAAGCAGTAAAAACAGGCAGTAAACAATGCAAGAAACAGAGGCCTGTACAAATCTGTATGAGATATATTCACAGTTATTGCACTGAGGGTTATGGTCCAGTCATACTGTCGTTGGTTGAGTGTTCATCAGTGTGACAGCCTGGGGGAAGAAACTGTCCTTGTGCCTGGTTGTCTTGGTGCACAGTGACCTGTAAGGCCGTCCAGAGGGGCGGAGGTCAAACAGATTGTGTCCAGGGCATGAGGGGTCTGCAGTGATCCTCTCCGCCCTCCTTTTGACCTGTGAGGTGTACAGGTCCTCCATGAAGGGCGGGCTCACACCAATGACCTTTTTTGCAGTCCTGACTGTCCGTGAGTCCATACTTGTCCTGCTTGGTTGCTGAGCTAAACCAGACTGTGATGAGGGTGCAGAGAACAGACTCAGTGATTCCTCTGTAGAACTGTATCAGCAGCTCCTGGGGCAGGTCGAACGTCCTGAGCTGGCACACGAGGTATATACTCTACTGGTTCTTCTTGAAGTCCACTGTCATCTCCACTGTTTTGAGCGTGTTCAGCTCCAGGTTGTTGCGGCTACACCACAGGACCAGCTGCTCAACCTGCCGTCTGTAGGCTGACTTGTCGCTTAACATGGGAAGCCATAGAGCAACTGCCTTGTATTTCCTTCTATTGATTCTGCACAGGGTAGGAGTGTAAAGCATTGAGAAGGTTAATTTATTGACAAAAAGAACGATGTTTTATTCATGATGCAGTGGCTACATGCTGGATTTGCTTTCAACATATTACTCCATTTTTAACTTGCTATAATTATCTATGCAAACACAGGTCTGGCATACAATACAGTATATGGGCTAAAGTAGGGCTGAATTATGGCTCTTTTGCTCACTGTGACTCAATGACTTAAATGAAATGCTACCATGACATCACATCTCAAATAGTACTTGTATTTGTTTGTAACCATGTTTCCCAGTGACACCCAAACTCGTGGACATACAGTACTTTCTCTTAGTAGGTAAAGTTAAGCTAAGCGCAATCATCCATATCCACCCAGAAACCTCTGCAATTACATAATTACTGCCAGTTTGCAGACCTGGATCCATGCCTCTCGAAACTTGAAACACTGCAGTTTGCAGTTGTATCAACTCTGCATGGCTCGTTGGTTTATGGGAGCCCGGACCCAGCCACTTCCTTCCAAAACAGATGGATTATCAGATAACCAACATTACAAAGACCAGAAGTACATAAAAACAAGTAAAACTCAGTGTACGTGGTTTGCAACAGTGGCGTACAGTACAGAAATTGTAAAAGTTCTACTTTCATTAACAGTGGTCCCACCCTGATCACATTATCATGAAGGGATGTTTTTGGAGTCAAGATTTTGATCCTTAGCTATGGGACAACATCCATACTACATACCCAGGAAGCTTCACATGCCATCTTGGTAGTTGTTTACATCCATCCTCTTGCTTGTGACATCCACTCTTGTATTGTAGCCAGTTTGTGTTCATGTATAATTATAGTCTACAATGTCCATAATCCTGTGCAACTGTTACAAAGCTATTTCCCTGTGAAGATTAATAACTTTTTTCTAATTCTGATTCGCAGTGACTCACACATTTACAGAGCCATAGTTTGCATATCATTATGACAAGCGGAACAAGAAGTAGTTCCTATTAACGGTATTATTTAGACTGTCCTGATGATAGTGTATTTACTTTCTACCAGTGGCGGACAGCCCATCTGGAGCACCAGGACATTTCCTGGTGGCCTGAGGCTCATTTGGCCTGCTTTGAACATCATCATCATCATCCTTTATTAGCAGACTCAAGGTCCATACAAAAAAGAAAAAAAGAAAGGATATAAAAGAAAAAAAAAATAAAAATTATAAAAGACATTTATACCAATGTTTCCACAGAGAGGATTGGTAACGTACTACACTAAAACCAGGATTAGCCAGCATCATTATAAGACTGTTCTCAGAGTTATTCACACGACAGATAAATCTGTACATCAGGTTTCTCATTAATGCCTGAAAGGTACTAACATGGACCTGTGAACACAACAGACTGGCGCTGGTGGACCTAGGCTTCTTAAGCAGAATCCTCAAGGCATCATTATAAGCAACTTTAAGTTTCTGTAAAGTAGCTACCTTATATTTACACCACAATGGGGCAGTATACAACGGTGTACAGTATGTTCTGAACAGATGAACTTTAACATTAGCAGAACACATGTGAAATTTCCTAACCAACATATTAGCTGGAGCATACAAAATGCGACACTGCCGATATATATCCTCATCATCAGAAAGCTGATCTGTAATGAAATGTCCTAAATATTTAGTTTTTCTACAGACACTCAACCTTTGTCCAGACAAACAAAAGTCTGGGAAACAAAGTTCTTTGTCCCCTTTTGACAGAAAATAGCAACAACAATGACATTACAAACACTGCTATCCACCAAAGGCCCCACCAACATATTTAAAAAGTCACAAATGATAGAAGATGAAGAAGTATATATTTTTGATTTGATTTGATTTGATTTGATTTATTCTTTCAAGCATGTAAAAACAGTTGATATGACAACACACATAATTTTACACATTATCCAATATCAATTTGCTTATACCTAGTACATGCTTGAATGGAGTAGGAAGAAGTCAGACTTATCCAGTCCTACCCCATGACATCATCTTACCATCACTGGTTTGCAAGCAGTAAATAATTCACTTCTACACACACACATATTATACTAAAAAAGATTATAACAGTGTTAACATTCTTGCATCACACAAGTAATATACTAAAGAATTATTACAAAATGTACACCACACCCACAATTGTCCATGTAATTAATCATTGAGCCTGTTCTTGCATATATCTTGATTGACACATACCTTT
>NW_018128094.1:273961-283939 GCF_001952655.1 Monopterus albus
AAACATTATTGTGTGCCAATTTTTCAGCCATAGCATCCGCTCTCATATTCTGTTCACATTTAGTGATATAGCGAACAGCATATTTATACCTTGCCCCAGTGATCTTTTTATTCTCCAGTTCAATTCCAGCCCTGGGTCTACCTACTTGCACCCATTCCTTATACGCTTTTATAGCTTCTGCATGATGTACCGCCACATACTTCTTCCAGCCTGGCTTGATGTTTTTAGCCTTTATACCCGTAAAGTATGATCTACTACTCTCATAGATAGCATCAGCAATACCTTCATACATTACACAAAGATCCCTAGAATGAGAAGTATCCTTACAGTTAACATCCGTACACATAATGGCCTGTCTGGGCAATTTTACCTTACTTAAACCATTATCTGTCATCATACAATATGTGGCAAGATCATCTTTTGAAAGTTTAGCCCAGCACAACTTAACCTTACAACCATCATTTACCCTGTGTGTCAGCTCAGGAAGATTGTTTATATCCAGCAACATAACAAACGGTACATGATCTGTCATAGAATAGTCATATAAGATTTCCATAGATTTTAAGACAGCATGTGCATCAGCAGTGCTAATGCAATGGTCAAGCCATGACATTGTATGCAATGCTTCACTTATATAGGTATAGCTATCTGCTGGTAACAATGACTGACTGGACAATATATACCGACTATCCTCACAAAACTGCAGCATATGCTTAGCAAATGCCGACTGACTGTCCAAGATATCAGCATTCATATCACCTACCACACAAATGGATGTACAGTTATACTCACAAATAAAAGAGTTAATAAAAGCAAGTCTATTCAAATACAAATCTTTATTCTGTAGACACTCATATGGCATATAGACATTCAAAATGACAAACTCCTTATTAGCCAACTTCAAATGAACAGCAATACACCAGTCGACCCCAGTCCTTACCACATTCATCACTGAGTCCAATCTTTTATGCCATAGGATAGCCACACCCCCTGCTATCCGTCCCCTCACAATACCCATAGTCAGGTCTACTGTAGACTCCCCAGCCCCATAAAATGTATCATTAACAGAGTTCAGCTGACCTAGATCCTGCTTAGACAAGAATGTTTCTTGGAGGCAAAGTATGTCACATTTTTCCAGCAAGTTATTCACAACCAGACGTCGCGCTCTATTCGCTGCAGTATTTCCAACACGCAGGCCACGACAATTATAAGAGATGACCCGCATGTTTTTATTAGGAGAGCGCAGCCATTGCTCCTACAGACCCCGTCACCACATGGTTCTGGATGATGTCAGCAGTCCCCTTTCACATTGCTTTCCTTGGCTCATAATATCGCCGCACCAGCGATCCCTCTGGCCACAGCTCCGAATTGTACACCTCAATGACGTCCTCACACTCAACGCCGACTTTAAAAGAGCTGCATCTGGTATTCCCAGTCACAATACGTTCACACTGAACATGACGGCCAAGTCTCTCTTTAAGATAGTTACAAAGTGTCTCAGCATCAAGATCAGGAAGAAATTTGGTGGCAAATACATTAACAAGCTTTGTCCGGACAGCTTTTATATTACCTTGCACACCAGTTCCACGTATAGGCTCCGGCCTCTTGCGCTCAGATTTATTAATGCGCTGCTTTATGCGAACAGGATGACTCTTATCCTTTTTATGCCAGCCTTGTTTCACTACCGTACTCCACTTAAGGGAATTAGGAAGATCAGCAACCCCTTCAACATTCTTATTCACAATATCAGTATCAACACCCCCGACGTGACCTTCCCGGATTACATCACCATTAGAACGCTCAGAGCCCGTAGAGGCCTGGGAGCCAGCCAACACATCCAGCACTCCAGGAATCTCCCCGGCTACGTCCGCGGTGCCAGCTTGTGCATCAACGCCATGGATCCTCACTCCAGGCATGTCCGTACCCAGCTGCTCCCTTCCATCAGACATCACATGTCGTTCCACTACAGCAACTCTGCGATCGATGGTTGAGGTAACAACACGTAACTCCTCACCAACATCAGCCTGAAGCTTGACGACTTGTCTGACAACTCAGATCTCACTGTGCAAACGCTCCATCTTACATAAAAACTGCTCGCAGGCAGATGTAAGATGAAAGACCCTGAACCCACCAGGCCTATACATTATATCCCTTCGGTTGGGCTAGCCCCATACTACACAGAAACGTCAACCGAGACGTCTCTGTAGCCAGCTTTGCAGAACAGTCACCCTACTCAGCAATAATATAGCAAACCGGAATGAATGGGCAGGATGTCTCAGTTTATGCACGGTGTGACTCTTTCTTTTGCTGCAGTGTCAAAAATGACATCATCGTGTTTCTTGGCAATGCACTTACTGTAGCAACCACATACCTGCTTTTTCACCAGTAACAGAAAGCTACTGTGTGTTTATCTCCGACGCACAGCAGCAGAGCTGAGTGTCTCTCCCCATCCACAGTGCTCTTCCTGGCTGTCTTTCAAACTGGTTCTCTTAGAACAGAATTTTTTATACAAAACAGATGTCTTGAGAAGCTGGGTTACTGACTGTACTTCACATCTGTACTTCTGTAGGGCCTGCAAGGCCTATGTGCTGAAACACATCACCTGGCCAAGCAGGTGCACAATGTCTAGTGGGACTGTTATGTTGCAGTGCGAGCAAGCAGATCTGGAAAACACATAGGTACAGGTCTTTGAAAAACCAACACATTCCACAGGGTCATATACAAAAACTGTCTATACACCTTCAAAAATTAAATATGGGAACTTTAATGGGTCTTATTAAAACTTCTGAGCAAGAAAAACACATCATTAAGAAACTTTTTACTCTGTTGTCACAGGTTTTAACAGTGACCTTCTTTCATTGGCTATGTAATTTGGCACATTAATGTTGACATGAAATGACAACTATTGTGTTAAAGTGCTGACTTTCATCTTCAACTAAGTGTTTACAACAGATCATTACAGAATAGAAAACACACTTTTTTCAGAAATAGTCTCACGATGTTTGGGGACCAACATTAATTTTACAAATTAAGATTAGTGTTAGTATAGCCATAGTGTTTGATATTTCTTGTAAAATCCTTGACTGCATGCACCAGCTGGTTTTTAACCAGTGAAACACCTGCTGAGCTTGGTTGAGGACAGGTGAGTGACTATGCTGCTCAACAACAGTCCACTGCTGGGTCCTTGGTCGCTTTATTTCAAGTCCAGTGTACTGAATTACACAGTAAAAACACCTAAAAAAGTGACTGTCCAAATATGTGTGGACTGCATTGCATTGCTATTTACAATACTAAGCAGTTTCACCTGGTTATTGCAAGTTATCCAAGCACAGTCACAATTAACCTCAGTAGTCGATGTTGTTCATGATGACCAAGGTGCATGTGTTTATGCATCTAATAGGTGTAAAGACATTAACATTTGCTTGTTCATGCGCTCATAGTTGTTTCATAACTTGTCTCTCTGCTATGTTAAAAACAATGGATTTAGTCAGCTGTGTCTAACTGAGTCATACGGTCACATATTAGAAAACATCATTCAGTATGATGGACATAATGTTGTGGTAAACTAACACAAATATTTTACTAAGTTAAAAAGCATCTCCAGGCAGACTGGTATTAGTGCGTTCTGCTGCTTGCACCCTCTGCTCCAGGTGTGTAGATGTTAAATGTATCCGTCAGTGATAACTAAATATTAAATACACTTATATATCAAAGATCTCTCAGCACAGGGATGAATAATAACTTTAAACCTTTCTGAAAAATTTATCTTGGTGTTTATTGCCATTGTAACGCTGGTGACATATCCAGAGTTTTTTACTTTCTAAAACGGACACAATTTTTCAGAAACAAAGCTGAAATGATTCACATAAACTTACCTTATCACTAAACTATTTTCCTCTCAAGGAATACTGGGGGTGTCATTAAATGAAAGCCTCCAATGTAGAATTTACAGGGGGTAGAAAATACTTCTGGGTGGCAAGCAGCCTCACTGAATCCCTTAATTGAGCAGAAGTTCTGTATCATGCCCCGAATCTTCTGTGGGAATGTTAAAACTCAGTGTCCAGTATTGTTTGCAGATAGATTAATATTGGAGTCAACTGAAAATCCTGTGTGTCAGTATACAAACACCAAATGGTACCTTGTAGGTATGTATGAGATGCCAGAAGGTTTGACAAGGTGCCAACAGTTGTTCGGCTTTAAATTACAGGAGGACCAGCCAAGGTAATTTTGCTATAATTGTTACTGGGAAAAGGCAGAAAAATTACCCACATATGGGCTCCAGGCTGGCTTAAAATAACTGACCAGGTCAGGTAATATGAAAATTGCCCCCCTGTCCTTAACGAAACAAAGCCCATCCCAGTGAGCTGTACTTTGTCAGCCTCTGTGGGCTTCCTGTTAGTGTCTAATGCCCTGAAGTCTAAAAACTTTACAATGTACTCTTTAGGTCTTGAATCTTGTCTTTCCTTGAATTAATGGTAAGCTATGTATTCAGTACTAATTTCTATTTTTATCTTTTTGAATTTGTTCTAATTCTTTCCTTTTCTATTGAGGTTCCCAGTTCCATCTTGATCCTGGAAACAGCAGTTGAGAAAGCAGCTCATCACAACGTCCATTTAATAGCTGCTCTGGAGCTTTTGACCATTTCCCGTGATCTTTATGAGCGGATGGAGTTTGTCTAATTGTCATGGAATTTGTACTTTTTTTTGGAGAATGGATGGCTCTGCTAAGGCTGAATAGATGTCACTTGCTGCAAATATCACTGACACTGAGTTTGGGGGACTGAAGCTGAATTTGGGTGGAAGTGACTGAGGGTGTGGAACAATTGTGTAAATGCAGGTGTGTGCGCTCTGCACATGCACAAATGTAGATGTGTGTGTGATATCCACATGCTCATCTACATCTGTGTCTGTGGTCCGTGCATGTGTCCTGTATGTGAAAGTGGGTGTCAGTGTGTGTCTAAGATAATTAACCAACCACAGAAGTGTGTCATTCCTTTATTCTGTGTCAGAGTGGACTTCAGAGGTCCTGAGCGGGAGCACAAATGCAGATTGAGGCCCACATTCATCCATGGGCTCCTCTTTTTCCTCACTTTTCCATTTAATTAGACCAGTATCCTACTTGGATATTAGGTGCCTCCATTTAGAAATACCTCCAAATTGCTATCTCCCAGCCACCTTCCTGGCAAGCTTGGAGAGAGACACAAGTTTACCCAAAGAGACACAATCATCCTCAATCTGCTATATCCACCAGCAGACTGCAGGCTTACTGGCTTGACGTTCTATAGCTTTTACAAAGATTTTTTTTTTTCTTGTAGATATTCCATGCTGCTTTGTGCCCTCAGATTTCACGCTGCAACATTAACATGAGCTGACACACTGGATTAAAGGCAGACAGCTGGAATGCCCAGGCCCTTTGTGCAGCATAGACCTCAGGCAAGAGCCTTTGCTCTGAGGCCAAAAGAGACCTGGGAAAGAGAGCCCTCCTCGGAAATAATCACAAGACTGGCCAAGAAGGTGGAATGTACCTGAGGGTAAAATCTTCTCTGACTTATCCTGGTCTGGCCTTGGTTGCTTTGGTCCAGTTAGATTAATCTGTAAAAGACATCTGAGCTATACTAGCAGACAAGGACAACAAGAGTCAAGTCCAAACTGTGGAGAAACAGGGCTGTTTGGATCATCTAAAGCCTGTCTCACCTGTTTGGAATATCCTAAATCCACTTCAGCAGAAACAAGCTGTCAAAGATGTACAATTGAAATCATAGCTCTCATACAGACTTGCTGGCCTTTACACATCCTCTACATTGCATTCCAAACAGCAGCCTTTACGTACGTCAAAGAAAGGAAACGAGACTCAGGGCTCACCAGATTCATTCATGTACCAGAGTCAAACAGTGGACTTAGTGCTTGATAGCCTCTTCGCCTTTTAGCCTGTGAATATTCGGTCCTATGCCTGCTGCCTGCAGATTCTGGAGACAGGCTGCTGCACCTTGGTTAAGTTATACAGCTTTTAGTACCTGTAATTGTTAATAATTGCTTTGGATATAGTTTTAATTCATTTTATCATCTCTAGTTAAATTTTTTTCATTCTATACTGTCATGATATAAAATATTAGTGTTGTAAATGCTGGTTTAGCCTGGCCTTAACGCTATAGTAGAAAAACCTCTGGGTGTGTTTTATTATTTATAAATTCAACTTCTTTCTTTGTAGGAGAGAATGTAGAGTCGGGGGGTGGGAGGGGCTCTTTTCCCATTCTGTGTTCTCATTTTAATTTTTTTTCCTTGAAATAATAACCTCAGTGTTACTGAACATAGAACTGATCACTTCACCATACTGAATAAATAAATAGATAAATCATGTTTTGACAGTACTTTTGGCATGGTGTTCTGCAATACCCATGAGCATTAGCTGTTGTTGCCATGGAGAAGAAGCCAGTAAGAAGCACAAATCAGAGTGGTAGTGAATTCAAAACACTTTGTTATTACAGATGAGAACAAAACACAATGCCATACAGATGTTTTCCCCCACAGTTGACCTAGAATGACCCAACATAATCAAATAGAAGGACATTGGGTAATGCTGCAAAATATTGTTTTTCAGCATATAGCTATGAGGCTTAAATGACCTCAACAAAATGGGAATGAAATATGACAGCCCCTTTAAATCTTTAATCCAGGCTGCAAATATGATTCACTGAAATGGGTGTTTAAAAGCTAAGAAATAAGATGGAGTGAGTGAGAGAGAGAGAGTGGGAGGGCGGCTTGTTGAGGGTCTCCGAGGTAACAGAGCAGTCACACCTTATTATGGCTGAGCATTTGTATTGACCAGCCAGTTCTGGAATGTATTCTCCCCATGCTAGTAGCCTTCGGATGCCATCGGCTCATTGCACACAGCAATGTCACTCAGCTCACCCAGACATGCAGACCCACACACATAGACACAAACAGAGGCAGGGAGAACAGAGAACTGGCAGTTTTATGGTTTCAAATATTTCCCTCTAGAGATCTGTCTGAATAGATAACATAATCATTACTAAAGTACTGCTGGCTGGCACAACTGGCTAGCTTCACTCCACTAATCTCTCCCTTGGTTTGTGTGTGTGTATCCTCACACATCCTGCATGCTGGTTGCCTTTGTGTGTGTCAGTTCTTAGATGACTATGAATAATAATGATAGATGCTGAGTTCACTGATTTATTTCTGTTTCGTATTTCCTTTGTCAGATTTTATAGAATGTACGGTCTGTACAAAACTAAAGTACATATACATACATTCTGTACTTCACATTTCATTTTTCTGCTGTTATTGTACCCATCACCTGGGGGTTGCCATAGTGGGTCACTGCAATCCACATTTGACACAGGACATTGGATGTCCTGCCTGATGCAACCCTCCCTGGCACATATAGCGCACTGGTTTGTGAAAGCCCAATGGCTGTATGTAGCCACAGCACCTGGTATTCACAGGTGGTCCCTCATTCAAGTAATAATTAGGCCCAGCACTGTTTAGCTACCAAAATCAGGCAAGACCAGGGCAGAGCCAACTCCTCAGGATAAGAGTCATCAGTCCACCTGCATCTGCATCCTGTGAGGACAGCAATGTTCACATCATGGACAGAAAGGACCAGTGGTTTGAATCACAAGTGAAAAAAACCATCTACTGTATGTCAAACTGGAATGAGCTTAACTCAACAGAGGATGCAGCCAATGACACCACTTATCTTCCATTTACAATGCAGTGCTGACATTCCTCCCAAGACAATTTAACACCCATTCACATCCTTGACTCAGGTGACCTGAACAACCCACTGACATACATGTGGCATCATTGGCCCTAAAGGCGTTAACAGTTCCAGCTAAGTTATTAAATACCTGGACTCCCCACCAGTCAGTGAGACTTTAAGAAGCTTGTAGGAGGAGAGGTGAATTTCTCCTCAAGTACCTCAAGCAAGTCCAGTTGCGAACCTTAGTAAGGGTATAACTTATGTTATTTTTGTCCAAATGTAAAGGTCAACTCCATCTCATCAACATCATTAAATTGCATGTTTAGCCTGACCAATATCCAAAGACATTCAGTTTAACATCAAGCATAAATAGCAACAGTTTCTCATGTCTTCACCATTTGGAACCAGCTAATGTTTTGTATATTGGGTAATTAATGACTTAAACAAATCCTCATTGTCAAACACCTTTTTTTCAGGACTAGTTTATTTCTTATTTTTGCCTTGTGGTTAAATGTTTGCAGTGACCATAAAAAAGAGGGTCATGTGTGAGAAACTGACACATTGTGCAGTGATGCTTGACTCAGTCCTCTGGGACAGGGATTTAGTTTTCCCTGGCAACTCTGAAGTCCGACCCAGGCCCCTAATCTCCACAGTGTAAGGCTACTTCACTTTAGAAAATATCAGTGAGCCTCCATGCAAAAGAAGATAGCGGCTCAGCATGCTAGCCGACTAAAGAGGGCGGGGGTGCGCAGAGGGAAAGATGGGATGAGAAGTGGGGAGGTGAGTGCAAATAAAGCAATAAATAAGAGTGGGAAAAGTCAGCAGTGAGATAGAAAAAAAGATGAAACAGGAGGAGGAAGTGTGTGAATAGCAAGAGTGAAGAAAAGGCTTTTTTTGAGTAATTAAGCGAGGAGATCCGCAGTTGGTGGGGGATGGAGGGAGGGCTAGCTGAACAATCAGGGCTGCTACACAACACAAAATCATAAATGGGCATCAGTTTAACTTTGCTGAGCTGTATGATGAAAATAAGCTGAATGGTTACATTTAATGTATTAAGCTGCACTAGCTACTATGAAAGAACTGTGAAATGAGTGTAATTATGATCCTTAACAGAACACAAGGGTTAAAAAGATGGAGATGTTGTATTGTGGCCAAAGATGAGGTGCCAGCCCAGCTGGTCTGTCCATTTGTGAGTCTTCAGGCTGGGGGGCTCATTTTGATATTTTTGTATTCACACTTTTTATGAAAGAAGGAAATACTGCACTGCTTTGACTCCACATTGAGAATAGCTTCCTAACTGAGTTACTGGAATTCTTCAGCCTTCAACAATATGTCTCAACTACTGAAATAGTCACTCAGAAAACCTCACTATTTTTTTGTGATCTGAAATAACTGAATAACAATAACAGACTGTTTAACTGAGGTTTGTGCATGAACCGGTCTATCTTACCATCCATCATCATATAAAAAATATGACATTTTGGGAGGGAAGGGGAAAAGAGGAGAGGAGCTCAGAGCATCATGGGGCCCCCCAGCAGCCTAGGCCTATAGCAGCATAACTAAGGGAAGGCTCAGGGTCACCTGATCCAGCCCTAACTATAAGCTTTATCAAAAAGGAAAGTCTTAAGTCTAGTCTTAAAGGTAGAGGGGGTATCTGCCTCCTGAACTGAGACTGGGAGTTGGTTCCATAGGAGAGGAGCTTGATAGCTAAAGGCTCTGCCTCCTATTCTACTTCTGTGGACTCTAGGAACCACAAGTAGACCTGCACTCTGAGAGCGAAGTGCTCTGTTAGGATTACAATGTTATGGTAGCCCCCCTCATCAGGAGGGTGAGGGAGGACTGAGGTTGGACTCAGGTTTGCAGACCCAGGTGCTGGGGAAAAAAACATGTTGGTTGCTGGTTACAAAAGAACCCAAAATATCAAAAGAACATAAAGTCCAAGTATATAAAAGTCCGGGTAGAGTAGAGATGGTGGAGGGAATCAAACAGGTGAATCCAGGGACTGATGGCAAAAACCAAAAGGGCAGGAAGATGAAGACGGACAGGTGAAAGAATAAAATAACTTTCCTCACAAGAACAAAAAGACCAGTGTGTACAATGCAATCCACAGCACAGGAACTGTCAGCGTGGAAAACAAAGGCACGTATATAGGTTGTCGCTAACCGCATAAGTGGTGTGATAGTGTTACGTCCGTGACCCGGGCCGCCCCCTGTACCTCGGTAGCAGGCACAGGTAGTTCCAGCAGCTCCGCCCCCGCAC
>NW_018128094.1:284584-289347 GCF_001952655.1 Monopterus albus
TGGAGGAGTCCAGCTCTGTTTGGTTTGTTTTTTGCGGAGCATTAAAGACGTTTTTCTTGTCTAGCCTGGGTTCGAGTCTGCATTGTTACTGGGTCCAAAACCGCTCAACACACGGCTCGCCGTAACAGATAGTCAAGCCAAAACGCACAGAAACTGGCAGCGTAGCATTCTATCCACACGTACAAAACGCGGTACTTGGTTAATGTTCCAGCGACGCTGGAGCGTCTGCCAGGTCTTAAGTCTAATCTTAAAGGTAGAGAGGGTGTCCGCCTCCTGAACTGAGACTGGGAGTTGGTTCCATAGGAGAGGAGCTTGATAGCTAAAGGCTCTGCCTCCCATTCTGCTTCTGTGGACTCTAGGAACCACAAGTAAACCTGCACTCTGAGAGTGAAGTGCTCTGTTAGGATGATAAGGCTCTACGAGGTCTTTAAGATATGATGGAGCCTTGTCATTAAGGGCTTTGTATGTTAGGAGAAGGATTTTAAATTCTATTCTGAATTTTACAGGGAGCCAGTGGAGAGAAGCTAATATGGGAGAGATATGATCTCTCTTGCTAGTTCCTGTCAGTACTCTGGCTGCAGATTTTTGATTAACTGGAGGCTTTTTATGGAATTGCTGGGACATCCTGATAGAGTTACAGTAGTCCAGCCTGGAAGTAAGACAGGATAAGATAAGGATAATCACCTTTATTTGGCCAAGCATGTTACAAATACAAGAAATTTGTTTCAGGTACGAGATAAGATATGATAATCCTTTATTGTCATTGTAACACGTACAATGAAATACTGTATTAGAGAATGACCTCCAGTCGGTACACCAATAAAAAAAAAAAACATAACATATGAAATAAGACCATATAAAAAAAAACTTAACTGCTAGATTTTGCCAATGTTGTGCAAGAAGGCTGTTCTTGAGCCTTGGTTTATGTGTGATTTAAAGGACATATCCTGATCAAAAATGACTAAGGTCCCTCACAGTGCCACTGGAGCTATATAATCTACAGTAATTATGTACTGTATATGATTGGGTAGCATATTTTTAAGGTTTTCAACAGTGTTGCATTCAAGTCATTAAACCTCGAGTTTGAGTTGAATCTTCAGTCTCCAATGTTTGAGTCCAAGTCAAGTCCAAATCACCAAAGAACATCGGTCAAGTCCAAGTCAAATCCAAGCTGTTTTCAAATTGAGTTCAAGTCAAGTCCCCATTACCCAAATCTGAGTCATCAAAGTCTACATTAAACAAACTTGACATGGCTCTCACCATTTTATATTCCAAACTTTTTAACAGCATCACCATACTGTTTGGCAATTTAATACATAAAATCATTTACAGAAAGGCAGAATGTATTCTTTGACGGAAGTGTGCCAGATACAGCATGATGCAGGTGTTTAGCTTTTAATAGTAGTCTTTTATGCCAAATTATTACGGTTTATTATAAAGACTAAAAAGTCAGAGTCCTCGCCTCCAACTTTTGAGTTCAAATGTAGTCAATGCTCAAGTCCAAGTCCACGTCAAGTTACGAGTCTTGAAAATCTGGAATCGAGTCCCACGTAGCATATATCGTATTCTCTCTGCATTATATTGTGTTCTTGTTGTATTTTTATTGTGCTTCTTTCACTTGCTGCTTAAAAGTGAAAGCAGCAAAGCCTTAGATTTGTGTTACTGCGTATTTAGCTTTGTTATTGCTCATCTACTTTGTATTTCACTTGTTCACAATTGTGTGGCATTCATGTGGATGGTGAAGTAAGAATTTCATTGCACAGGGAAACATGTTTCCTAAGTGTGCATATGACAAACACTTTGACCTTTAACCTTTGAGTCAGACCCAAGTCTGAATACTGGACTATAACACTGATGATTAGTATTATTATTCTGGTTATTTGTTATGAAACCTTTGTATATAACATTCTAGGAATTGAGCCTTGACTTCTGAAAAGTAAGAAAGCTTAATGACATGCTTTGATTTCAGTAAAACCTGAGTAAGAGTTAATTTGATTTGATTTAATCTTTGTTTACTTTTTAAACTAATACCACTTATTTATTTATTTTAAATTGATAATAACAACAACAATAATAATAGTTATTTATGCTTAATGTTCCTGTCAGTTTTACCAGAAAGTGAATAGTTGGATTACCATTATGTAATGAGCTATCAGAAGAGACAAAGAGGCTGATAAATGGAAATACTATATTATTATTGACCTAAGACTTTTTGGGTTATTTTACCATAATTTATGGCAAAGTTCATTTTTGCATTAACCAAGATCTAGTACAAATTCAGATAAATCAAGTAAAAGTTGGCTAGAAGTATTGTCTCCCTGCTGTCCCTCATCCCATCCCACTTTGCTTCAGGCTTTGTGTTTATGCCTTGCCCTCTATGGCCAGTGTTGTTAAAAGCTGCGCCACACTTCTTCCACGCCGCCACTGATCTGAGGTTTTAAGACATGTTTTTCAAACCAGTATGGCTCATTTCAAAGATGTACTGTGGAGGCTCCCTGTGCAGGTACAACCCAGGATGGGAGTGGAGCTATTAGACCCAAGTGTTTTGTAGCACAAAAAGAGTGCAACAAAGAATAAGGCAAAATCAGGGCTAACGTCAGTTTGGTACGCCTGAAATGGAGAGCACTAAAAACACCCAAAAGACTAAAAATTGACACAGATGTGGCTTTCTTTCTTCCAGGCACTTAAAGTGCCCATGGCATGCTCATTTTTCTCATTTACAGCCATTTAAAGTTTAATCTTGGGTACCTCTAGATTAGCTTTGCACCCATCATAACTCCAAATAGTCTATAATTATTTCAGAATGATAAAACTAGAGACCCTTTTCCTAAAAATGAGAGGATAGTTTGTGAACGCCGTAATACCCCAGTTCTTTAATTGGACAGCTCTGAATAACGGAGGAGTCCGTCTTTCTTCATTTAGTGCTGATTTATTTTAAACCACAAGTAAAAAATTATAAACACGACCCGGGTTGCTCCCCCTTCCAGAGACACACACACTGGCTGCTGGAGAAAGGAGTTCCTGGCCACACAAACCCTAATACATTTATAAATTTTGGGCTAACCACTTACCCAGATGAAGTCAGTCTGCAGACTCCATCTCTTATCTAGTACTCCAGCTGCATTTCTACCTAGTCATAACAAAATGAAGAATCTCAATGTTGTCACGTGGTGTGTAGCTAAGGCATTCGTTCAGACATAATATTCTAACACAAGATTAATACAAGAAAACAGTTGGTGTCATGGTTCACTTTTCAGAATCAACATTCTGTCTGCTAACCTTGAAACAAAACAGACTAGAACAGACTTTGAATCTTAATAAATTGCATTACTAACACATTAAGGTCTAACAATTACTAATATCTAACAACGGCAGCAACAACTCCTGCTGCTGGTATTGTGTTGAAAGTGGGCAGCACGACGAGCCACAACAGCATAAATTAATATGAATTTCTCATTCATAGATAGGTAAACAACGCTATATGTACCGATGAAAAGAGATGTGTAACACTAAACAAAGGTGGTAAATGAGAAACCCCTTATTTAAACTGGCATAATGCAGACATAGTAACTTCTCTAGCCTTACAACAATTTTCTAACATTACAGAAACAAGGCATTAACAGACATGCAAGGTGTGTTTTTTAAAACTTACCGTCAAGTCCCACAGAGTAGTGGAAACATCACTCCCTTTCAAGTAGCTCAAAGGTTGGTAAATCCAACCGGTGATCGCTGCATCTTCCCCCACACGACCACATACAGTCCCAAATCAGTGAAATTAATTCCAACAGATAGCATAGCTCCGGCAATCACATCATGGATTGTTAGACTCCACTCGCCAATCAGCAATACATCACATGTGGCAGACACATTGGCCTCAAGCAGTCAAAACAAACAGGTACTGTGCTCTGGGGGAATCCAGTGTTGATGAGCTGATCAATCACCACTACCGGGGCTTCACAGGCCGGCTGCTTGTAGGTTAGACCAGGTCAGGTAAAACAGTGAGTCCCTTTTGTATGAAGGCCACGATATGCTAACCCCTGGACATAGGAATAAAGCTTAACCCCACACTAAGGTGGCATATTTGAAACATATTAAAGCTCCAAACACTGCTTGAGGTTGTATGATGGAGATATTCACTCAGTAATTGACTACCATGAACCTGCAAACAGAGTTCCCTGCAGACCTCCCTCTTTCATGTTATTAATTCAGGATAAGACCCCAAACCTTCCAAATAATAACAACCTGCAGTTATTGTGGCAGCTACCCCCTTAACCCTCAGATGTTACCATACTGAGAAGCTTTTATAAACTACACTCTGGCTCTTTGAGGAAGTGTTAAATTTTGTCTGAAATAACCAATGAAAGCTGTGTCACTGGACACTTAAGACCATATTTGTTTTGCACAGTATTTAGTTGACATAAGATGTTATTAAGGATAGGATATTTAAAGAATAGTGTACATTATGTAATAAGTAAACAGTCGGATATTTTTAGATAAAACCTTTTTCTGATGTAACTGTCTAAAAATCATTTTAGCAGTTCAATCTGGGCCTTCTGTCAACCCTGTGAACTGTTATGCAACCTCACACATTCACTAAGACGTAGGTAATCACACTCACTGGGAATTGGGTAACCAAACACTGAGAAATGTGTCTTAACCATTACCACTTAAAAGTGCAAACTCACTAAAATCATAGGAATGTCAATAACATCAACTTGACTCAATAACCACAGAGAGTATTAAACCTTTTCAGGAATTTTATA